>NW_015150548.1:1404827-1419090 GCF_000732505.1 Cyprinodon variegatus
GTTTTTCTGGCAGGTTTTAGCTGAAGCCTAATTGCAACGCATACATTTGAGCGTGATAAAGTCAGATTTGACTCTGTTTAAGGAGTATCAATATAAAACAGGTTCATATGCTGATCATATGCTGATAACTTTAAACTTTAACAGTAAATAATTACACTGTTGTTAAGATAAATGGTGGCCGTCAGTCCATAATCAGCTTAATCCTAAAAATTTCAGTTAGCTAAGCTATTTTTTACATTTGCGTTTACAAAATAAATTCTGTTATCAATTCTAAAGACTGGTTTAATTGCCATTACTATTAAGAATCAGTGAAAACTAGAATCAATATGCTGCATAACTATGCAGTGATGTAACTGAGGCTAAAAATTCTTTATCGAATTTGAGAACAGATAGAAAAGAACCGTTTCTTGAAAAGTGAATCGATATCCAGCCCCATTATCAATCATGTTTAATGTAAAACAGCGTTAGAATTTGAAAGTTCAGGTCATAAGTTGACATTTAAAAAGAAAAGTTGACATTTTAAAAGAAATCCACTACTGCTGAGTGCTCACGGACTATTCAAATTTCCTTTATATTATACATTAGTACAGATTTAACTATAATACACTCCCTAAATTGTTTAGACTTTGCCTTGTGAAAGACAAATGCCTTGCAATTTTAAGCATTAGCTTGTGTTTGATGTGGAAATCTGTGGTGTCCCCCTTTGAGAATTTAGTTATATATTTACAGTATAAAAAGGAATGAGACGGCCTTTATTCCTTTATGTTTCCCGTACGCAGCAGGGAGTCCTTTTAACAAGATGGGTTTATAGTTGAAATGTTCACAGCAGGAAAGCCAGGTAGCCTCTTTCCTCTCTGTTTCATTTGTCTTGCGGATCCTCCTCACAGGTTCCTCATCACTTCGCTCCGGGATGTTTTTTCAAGCCCTTAAAAAAAGGACATCCTTTCACTGTGAGCGTTTTTCACGTCTTCGCAGACATAAGTGTGTTTTTGTGTATCTGTGCCGTGCCCATTTTGTTTTGTGCGTGTGTGTTTGAGCGTTCGAGCCGAATAAATAACTTGCGGCTTCTTCTCTGAATGATCTCTACGCTCTCAAGGTAATGATGGGGAACCTCTCTCCAGCAGCGAGAGCATTCTTCAGAAGACGCACAATTTTCTAGCTAAGGGGAGAATAATTTCCCCCTGCTCTTGAGTTAGCTTTGAAAAGGTTGTGGCAAAGATAGAGGACAGGCGAGGGAGGGAGAAAGAATGTGTAAAAATAACAGATTTTGAAAAAGTGCCCCAAAGGGCATACTGCATAAGACACAAGGCAAGGAAACTGACTGTTTAGGCTTCCACTGCAGTATCCAATCTTATAAGTACGGTTAAATAAACCCTGTGATATCATTACAAGAGATCCAATCAAGTACAGTTGCTTTATTTGATGGTAACGCATAGAGGTAGTCCAACATTCTATCATACTGTATAAGATATATCAAAATTAGTTCAGGTTATTTATATTGATCCAATTTACAGCACATCACCTCAAAGCAATTTACAGAGACAAAATACATAAGATCATCCTGTCAGATTGGTTAAGGTTTCATCTTACGGAAGCTAGTTAAAAGCATCCATCTTCGGACTCTGTCAAACCTAGCATGCATGCAGTAACAGTGGAGAGGTAAAACAACATTTTAACAGGAGGAAACCTCCAGCAGAACCAGGCTCAGTGGGAGAGGAATTCTGCAAGGAACAACTTTAGATTCAAGAAGACAAAAGCAGAAAAACAAAAGGAATATGGGAGAACTGATTTATAAATAGTTTTCTATGTTAAAAAATAGTAACAGTAAACTAGGTGGCTCTGCCTAAGAAAGAAGCTGTGAACAGATTAGTTTTAAACCAGTTTTCATGAAGGATGACAGTGTTCCCTATGTCCTCCAGCAGCCTAACCCTATAGCAGCATAACTATATTTAGTTCTTCATTAACATATTGATGTAACTTCTATTTTTCATATCCGTAAAAGTTAATTTTTACATTGATAGCTATGCACGGAAAATAATTTGACTGGAAGCTTTGGCCATTATGACCCCTTCTTTGCAGGTTTTCGGTTAGGGACAGGAATATTTGATTCAACTAAAATAAAGTTAAATTCTCCATCAATGTTTCTACTATATTGAAAACGAAACAAACCAATACACTATTTAATCTTCTCTATCTTGTGAATTTATTCTTGAGTCAATTTCCTTGCAACTGGTTTCTGGATCCAGGGCCGCAGCATCAAATGCCATATTGCCTAAAAAAGAAAAAACGCGTTATAGCACGCAAGCGCAGCAAACATTCTTTGCGTAGGTGTGCATGTGCAACAGCTTTCAGTTTTTAATACTGTTAGTGTGTATTTCTACCGCACTGCTCCTAATGCCGCTGTCACAACTGGACGACTTAGCCAGCATATGCCGATGTATGAAAAATTTAGCAAAAACACAGCTATGTGTTTGATAAGTTACGGGTAAGTTTTGTATAAGGTTTGAGCATGAAAAATGCTCAAAATATTTGTGTCATGATTTTCTTAAAAGATCTGACCCACATGCAGTAAACCACTCAGAGAACCAGGGTAAAAGTTTTAACAGGTTTATTGATAAGGACAGCGGGGGTTGGATTCAGAAAACTCAGTGTGCTGGTGAACCGGAACTGGAAGAGGGAAGGGAAGTATCAGTGGTTAGTTCAGGATCCGTGGGAACTTTGAGCAATGGCTAGAGAGACAGAGAAAATGGGACTCACGTTAGTGGAGAAAACTTTCCTCCCAGAATCCAGTAAGTGTGGGTTTATCCAGAGGTACATACTCATTGGAAGGCGGGCACGTTTAGACTTGGTTGGATCCTGAGGAGCTATTAAGCGGACGGTCACTTGGAAATCCAGGAGGACTTGAACGGAACTTGTGGAGGTTAATTTCCTGCTAAGTGTGAGACTCAAACAATCCTTCCAGGGGTAGAAGGCCAAACATCCAGCTTGCAGGAAGGCTTCCTGCCGAAAAAGGCAAAGACAAAAACAAGGTTAGGCTCAGTAAAAACAAAGACTCAGTTTGACTCAGCTAAACTCAGCTTGGCTAGAGTACCAAAACTGGCAAACACTCTGGCGTTGAGGTAGTGACAGTCCACTGCTTAAATAGTCCTCATTAATGAGCCAACCAGCCGCAGGTGTGTGGGAGGACCAACGAGAACAGGGTGCCGGCTGGTGGTGGAGGGAGAGAACAACACAAAAACACAACCCACACAGGCTGGATTCTTAACAGTTTCGTCGTATGCCAGCGTATGCTAATACGTGCCATAAGTTACAGGTAAGTTATCTAATCGTTGAAACACGTTAAGTTTAATAAGTCGTGGTGACTGGCTGATCCAAAAACCTTTGAGTAAATTGTGCATAAATTATGCGTAACTTATCAAGAACTTGACACATGTCAACATATGCAGGTATACTTGACATGCTGCAGACGACCCCTGAAAGTGTTTCTCACTTACAGCTACTATATAATGGCAATTTGCAGCGTTTTTATACATTTGATACATACTGGCTGTCCTCCAACATCAGCATGATCTCCTCTCATCAACTTCCTAGCAGACATGACGCTGAATCTGCGACTGCAAACCTTTCTTTCTTTTTTTTCTTTCTTATTTTTTCATTTATTTATTATGGTGGGCAGTAAAAAGCAGCTAGGTTAATAAAGTGACTGCAAAGTTTAGAGAAATCTTCTAGTGCTTTTATGCTTGTGACATATCAATGGCATTACACTGCTGTGTTATGCATAGGTTAGGCTGTCTTTGGATGTAAGTTCTGGACTCATTATGAATACTATATGTTTACATCCAAAATTGAAAACATTGAAAGAAAGTTCAGCGTATGCCAGCATTTTAGATGATTCTGGGACATAAACTGAAGTTTGAAAGTTGAATAATATTACTTGATTTGAATAACCACTACTACAATTATCTGAAATGATTCAGTTGGGTTTAATAAAATAAACCTTTTTAGACTTGATTCTGTTTTTGCATGCAATTTGTGGTGTGTAAAAAAACAAAATAAAATGCCTTGTTGTTTTTTTTCTATTTCTGAGTAAATGTCCTTCAATAAAAGGTTATAGTTTACTCCTTTTTTTTCAAGAGCGGGATATACTCTAGTATTATTTTCTTCTTCAGCTTACCTCTTAATATTTCCTACTTTATATTTTAATGGCATGGCAATCTAAATGACCGACACCGCCCACCCTTTACTCCGCCATATCTCGGCCACAAACAGCAACCGTATGTGGGGTATGACCCGGGCAGGTGACTGCTGTGCCACAAATTGATTGGCCGAGGCCTGTCGCCAGGCAGTGACTCTTCATCACTGAGTGTTTTGGGCATTGAGATAATGGCCCCCATTAATCTGCCGCCACACTCGGGGCGCCTCCACTCCCACCGCCACACATAACGACCACAGACACGCACAGACCCACGAGCACACGCCGAATGCAAAGCTGGCTGTAGATGTTTGCACCATTAGCCCCTTTATTTATCAGCCTCTGTCTTTCCTCTTTTTCTTGCCCTCCTTTCCCATCTTTTTTAATCGTGCGCTCTATTTTTTCCTCCTTTTTCTGGCCTCTTTAGAGGTTATAAAAGTGTTCAAACCCCTATTTTTTCCTTATCAGCCACTTAAAGTAATAGATAATTGTAAAGGGGAAGTAAAACAGGAAAATAAAATGTAAATGTTATATAATTAGCTCCTGATCAAGCAAGTATTTTGGGATATATTTATATCTGCTTTGCAAATAGAGACCAGAGATTTCTGCTCCTACCCCGATGCAACAGGCTGGCAAACATCTAAAACTATATCTATACATATTTTATAATATCATAAACTCTAATCATACATATAAATTCATTTTTGGTACAATTTTTAAAGATATTAGATTATTTATTTTACAATTTCATATTGTATTTGTAATTATTTAATATAATATTGAAATATTAAATTCACTATTTTACAATTAATTGGTATTTTTTATTATTTAAATCATGTATATCATTATGTAATACTATTAATAATATCATATTTAAATTAAGTTAGTTATATTTATTGTGCTGTACTTGTGACAGGGTAATGACAATAAAAATTGCTGGAAAAAATATATATAATTCCATTTTAGCTTTTTCTATGAACTCTGCTGCCACCACCGTGCTGCTACCACTGTAAATGGGGAATTGGGTTTTTCCGGGTGTTTGTTAACTTCCCAGACTCGTCTGCTGTGTTGCTTTGTGAAAGAGGTCTTTGAAAAAATAAACGTATTTATTAGGGATGTGAGCTGGCCAGAATTTAACTAAATGATATGTATCACAATAAAATGTATCATAAATATATCATTAACAAAGATGATGTATTGCAGGTTTTATAATATTATAGCTCTAGAAAAACAATAGGAAATTTTGTTGTGGCTCTACTGTGGCTGTTGCAAAGCACCAATGCGCTGCCACCTAGTGGCTGGAGGTTTAGGGGCTGCAATAATAACATCATGTAATGAATTATCACGATATTTACAGAAATATTTTTAAATTTTTTTCAGTATTTATCATCATGTGTTTTTTAAATCTAAAATTTTAAGTTTTCACGTCTTGCTTTCACCTTTCCCCCTTTCTGCACTGCAGAAGGTGAACTAAAAGTAAATTGGATTTTCTTGAATTAAGTGTGTTTATACTTAAGTTAAATACCAAATTTGAATGATCTGCCAGCGGAATAAGATCTGACATCTCCTTTATCTTGTTATGTTTATTTATTTTAGGGCCATTTTGCTTAAAATGAATCATAATTTTTTTTTTTATAAGAAGTAAAAATGTATATTTTTTGCATTGTTTGGTCTTCATTCTATTAGTAACCCACTAAACAAAGGTTTCTAGATACCCCTCTCACCCTTTAAGATTAGGTCTTGCAAAATTTATGAAATAATGATGGTTAGGAAGTATTTTAATGAACAAATCAGTCACTGAATTAAATATGGGAAAAGGAGCTGCAGGAGACCCTTAATTTCTGTCCTCCAGGGCTGTATGATAAAAACTTCAGTGATTTAACAGGCAGACGTACGGTTGGTGTTCAGGCTGAAGGAGAGTTCTGATGTGCTGGGAAAAAAAAAAACAACCTTAAACATGAAATTGACTCCATTGGTGGCTTAAGATGCTAAGAAGCACGAATTTCTGCAGATGCTTTTCAGAGTTAGAGAGAAAAATGTGCCTGTACTGGGATCAGCTTTTTGCAACATAAGCCGACATCTGCAGCAGCTGCTTAGTAAGGACAACGGTGGAGATTTTAGATTTTGCCTCCTGATCATAGGCTCTGTGGGTGTGTTAATATTCCCGTGCAGACCTCTCCATCGGTGTGTGTGTGTGTGTGTGTGGGTTCAGATTTGCATCTCTGCGGTGTCCCCCCCTTCCTCTGTGAGGTGGCCACCCGCTGCCACTAGATCCAATCTGGTCAAGCTTAGAGGAAGACCTCGGTGTCACTCACTTCCCTGCAGCGGCACATTTCTGTGCTGAGCAAACACAAATCTGGCCTGTACTCATTAGCCAGGCCTCAACGCTTCCTGCTCCCCCCCTCCCCTTCCTGACAGGATCGGATCTTTTCTTTGAATCAAATTATCAGGCGAAGGAACGCTCAGTGTGTTCCAGACGTAAGCCTGGACTTTATTGTTCCCTTTATTTGTTCATTGATCTCTAAATCGACTTCTGAAACTAAAAAAAAAGAAAAAAAATTATACTATTTTAGTTTTTTTTTCTTCCCTAAACTATTTTATGAATGCCGGCATAATCAAAAGGGATTATTTTCTATTTCTACTAACTAAATTTTTATTCATGATGATGTAATTACTACTCTAAACAAACAATGTCATAGTCAAATGCATTAAATATTAGTCTAATTACTTTTGCATGCATGGATAGCCAATAATTAATAGAGCAATTTCATCAACGAATGGTCAAAATCTCATGTAAAAGAATTTTTCTCTAGATTTATTCTGTTTCATATTTTTTTTAATCAGAGCAAACCGTTTTCATATGTCAAACTATTTGCAGATGACAGAACATGTATTTAAATTAAATGGGAAGGAATTCAGTCAAAGATCTATAAAAAACCTCTTGCAGGAAACCAAACAAGTTATTTCAGAAATGAACAAAAGTGCACAGGGGTGGGACTAGAGGGCGGCTACTATAGTCAATGTTTGGATATTAATAAACTTTATTTAATTGTAGCCTCAGTTTCCTGTTCTTAGCTGAAAGGAGTGGCACCCGGTGTGGTCTTCTGCTGCTGTAGCCCATCTGCCTCAAAGTTCGACGTACTGTGCGTTCAGAGATGCTCTTCTGCCCACCTTGGTTGTAATGGGTGGTTCACTTGGTTGTAAGGGGTGAGTCACTGTTGCCCTTCTATCAGCTCGAACCAGTCTGGCCATTCTCCTCTGACCTCTGGCATCAACAAGGCATTTCCGCCCACAGAACTGGATGTTTTTTCTTTTTCGGACCATTCTCTGTAAACCCTAGAGATGGTTGTGCGTGAAAATCACAGTAGATCAGCAGTTTCTGAAATACTCAGACCAGCCCTTCTGGCACCAACAATCATGCCACGTTCAAAGTCACTCAAATCACCTTTCTTCCCCATACTGATGCTCGGTTTGAACTGCAGGAGATTGTCTTGACCATGTCTACATGCCTAAATGCACTGAGTTGCCGCCATGTGATTGGCTGCTTAGAAATTAAGTGTTAACGAGCAGTTGGACAGGTGTAACTAATAAAGTGGCCGGTGAGTGTATATTATGCACACAAAATGAGATAGTGAAGTTGTTTAATTTCTTATTTCAAATGTAAACCTTCTTATTCCTTTAGCAAAGTATCTCTCTTCTTAAAGGGGTCATAGAATGATTATAAAGGGTTTCTGGTCCTTAAGGTCTCTGAATAGTTTGTGTAACATTGGTTGGGCTGAAAATGGCATATTTGCTGTTCTATGCGCCCTAATGCAAGCCTGGTTAAAAGCCCTAGAATGAAACGACAGGTTTTCTTCCTGTTATGGTATGATCATGAATATTTAGATAGAATTGAGAGATTTGCAGAGAAAAGGCCTGTCGATGGGGTTTGAACTTCTCTGTACGTCCACTTCACCCACTGAACTATCGTTATTCATCTATGACAATGTAAACCCGGTTTTGCATTCTATGACCCCTTAAAATCTACAAAGATACCCTTATAGCCAGAAAGGTTGACTGGCTTACATTCATTTTGTTGCATCAAAAACAAACTGGATTTTTTAAATACTATGAATTCAGTTTAATATTCATCCATATATACACATATTTTTTTCCTGTTTATTTAGATTTTCAGGATATATGACCTACATACATAAACAAAAGTGCAAAAATAAACATCTGATTGTGTAAAAGGAAAGCTCTGCTTAAGAAAATAAAGGATCTAATACTGAAAATGTATTATAATGATAAAATAAAAAGTAGAATTTATTAAAAGATAAATAAATAAGATGAGCTGGGCTTGATATTAATTTATATTTGATTATAAAATTTACAAGAAACATTTCTGAAAGTAAATTTGTTAGATACTAGAAATTGGACCTTTTCAAATAACAACCAGAAAAGAAAGATGTCAAGATACAAAGGCATCAAAGATTGATGTTCTCCGAGCTCTGTTTCTTTTTTCCTACTAAAACCCATTATACAGTTATTGTGAATTTATTACTGCCAGCATGCTGCATGGTTGTGATCTATGTTTAGCACTTTGTTTCCCCAGGGCTTCATTAATAATGCTAATCCTCCGCCCCATGTCTCTTGCTACCATGAGCGTCATGCATTGATGACCAGAAACCACTCCATGTATTGGTTTCCATGACAAACCTCTAAACAAAACCAGTTAATGTGTGCCCTATCCTCTGGGGGATTTGCATGTCCCTGCTGATGCTACTGAAAGTGGGAAAAGTGCAGGAGTAGCCAGAGAAGGATCAGTTTAAGGAAGGGAGATAAGCCTCTGGGGTCTTTCTAATTATCTGTAAGGATCAACAGTGCTCCACGATGCACAAGGGGAGGGATTTGACTGCTTGATCCACCGGATATAAAGTCCTGATTTGATCGGTCATCTCCTTCCTCGAGCGGCCTCATCAGACACAGTCATATTCATGCCGTTTTCTTGGGATGCACCAACAACACTAGAATAACCTGCTGCTTTTTGTGCGTACAAACAAGCATAAGCTATTCTGCTACGTTTTGACAAAAATCTATTTTGCTAAATAAAGTTTTTCATTCATGAATCCTACAACCCCTATTATAAACAGAATTAGCTCACTCCATATATCCAACCATTTTGTTATACTAGATTTGTGCTGTAATGTGTTGTTAATAATCACCTTGATTTGCCCAACTTTGCATTTCAGGCTCCAATTGGTGCAAAATACGAGTTATTTTATGGCCATAGGCATCACACAGGATTAAGATCAACATTCGTTTACCACTAAACCAGAGTTGTTTGTGCTTTACTTTTAGTTGTTTGGGAAAAAATGCTTAGTCACATGTAAATAATATATGGAAACGTTTTAGCCAATTTTTAGTTGACAAAACCCAAAAGATTTAGTCTAATAAAAAAAGAAAACTACTTTGAAACTAATTTTTTGGCATAAAGAGCTTCAACTGCATCGTTTAGGCCAGGCATGTCCAAACTTGGCCCTCAAGGGATTTTAGAAGTTCTCTTCTTCAGGACATCTGATTTTCATTGACAGCTGATTAATGCTGCGTTCACACCAAACGCAGCAGGAGCAGCAAAAACGCATCTGCTGCTTCATTTTTAATGCTTGTACAAGTTTAGTCCTGACTAAAATTGTGGAAAAGTGGATCTGACGCACGTTGGGCTGAGCTACCCTATACTTTCTTTGCCCTGCAACTGTATTTTCTGTGATCAGTGGGAATAAAGTAGTTTTAATATGTTTTTAAGTGGAAAACAGATTACCATCCTGCCTTCAAATATTGTTTCTCTGTCAGAGCCGCTCAGACCCCCACATACGGCGGTGCACTATAAGTAGGAATCCCATTCAACAGCAGCCTCTGGCCCGATTGCCTCCTTGCGGTTTGCCGCAGCAGCTGGAAGCGGTTTTCATGTACTAAATCCAAACTGCAGGCACCAGGATAATAAAAGCGAACATATTCTGCTGGCAGGTTTCAGCATTTTAAGTTAGTTTAGGCGTTAATAAAGTGCTTCAGAGGAGTGATCATAGTGAGCTGCATCATCAGCAATGTGTGTGTCTCCCTGCCAGCTCCCAGATCAGCTTCTCTGATTGGTTGATGCGGCACGTCGAGCAGCAAAAGTTACATTTTTCCATCTTGAGCAGCAGCCGCGTTTGCGTCGCGTTGTGCGCGTTAGATGCTTAAGCGCTCCTGACCCGCGGGACATTTTGCTGCACTTTGACACGAGTCAACCATTGACTTTGCATGTTAACCAGCTGCTCCTGCTGCGTTTGGTGTGAACGTCACTCAACAGGTTTTTGCAAATGGAATCAGCTGTGCTGAAGCTGAGAAACATGAAAAACCTGCTGGGCAGCGGCTTGAGGGCTGGCTTTGGTCATGCCTGATTTAGGACCTTCAGGAAGGTAGTAACTTTACGAGGTTGTTTCTAGAACCGTACTGATGTGAAATAAACCATCAGTCATTGGCTGATTTTAGGGAAATCCTACCTCATGTGATAGTAGAGTTAACTTCCTAATGTTAGCATAGCATATTTATGCTAACATGTGTTCTCTTAAAGAGTAAAAAAACTGGTTACATTAATTAGTTATTTAAAAAAAAGTCATATATCACATCTATGACTGTGTTTTGAAAGCATTTGAAATATACTTTAAAACTATAACTGATATGGAATTTAGAACTTCGTATGAGCTAAGCTAACCTTAGCTTGGCTGTTTTATTAAGGGAATTTAGGCTTGATTGAATTCTGGTTTATAGCTAAACAGGGACTTTCCATTACTAACAGTTTTCAGCTATCATTGGGTATTTTTATTTTGTTTACAAAATTTGTTGATGACAGACATTGGCTACTTGATATAAAGTCAGAATTTAACTTTTGAAGAAAGTTCATCCAGGATTCTTCCTCAGTTGTAACTAGTGGTGGGGAGTGCTGAGATTGATATACTTTAGGTGTAACAAAGAATATCGCTCCTACTGGATTGGCCATAGAGGTCACATTGAGGGTTTTTATGGTTGTTAGGGGGTTCTGACGGGTCACTAACTCCCTCGTAGGAGTGGTTTCGGCCACATGCCTCATTGAAGAGTCTGGTAGGGGCAGGTGAGAGGTAAATCCTCTGGGTATCAGTGCCTGTCTTTTTTTTGAGATTTTAAAGCACTAGTGGCTAATTTTTTTGGGCAGTAGGTTGACATGAAAGGGGGTATGAGAAAAGGGGAGACACAAGCGGCAAAGGACCACAGGTCGGATTCGAATCTGGGTCAGTTGCGTCGAGGACTAAGGCCTCCGTACATGGGTTGAGTGCGCTAACTACGCTAACCACGAAAGTGCGTGTCTAAGACCACCTCCTTTGTTGAGAGATGGATTTTCCGGGTTAACAAAGATGTTTTCCTTCACCCCTGTCTCAAACCACCTCTCTTCCTTGGCCAGAATATGGACGTTTTTGTCCTCAAACAAGAGTCGTTTAGCCTTCTGGTGTAGGTGAACAGCTGAGTCCTGTCCTCAGAAATTGGCCTTCCCATGTTGAGCCATGTGCTTGTGTAACAGTTGCTTGGTTTCTCCAATGTACAGGTCTGTGCACTCTTCACTATAATTCCATAAATAAGGTTGTCGGTCATGTTTCCGGGTGTCTCATCTTTGGGGTGAACCAGTTTTTGTCCCAGGACGTTCTGGATTTGGAAATGCACAGGGATCTAATGCTGGTTGAAAAGTTTCTGGAGTTTACAGAGACTCCAGCAACATAGGGAATGACGATGTTCCTTCCTATGTTTTCTTCCCTCTCACAAGGACCTTTCTTGTTGGTTTAAAAAAAAAAAAAACACCTGGAATTACCACAGTTCTTCAGGGTTGCCCTGATAAATCCCAGGACATCCAGCTTTTAGCCAGTGATTATTCTGAGTTTATCATTAGCCCATGACACCTGCTGGTGTTTTCCTGCTCCATAATCTGAAATAACCTACTCTCACTGACACAATCAATAAATTTTACTCTTCAGTCAATTAACCAACTGAAGATCTTGCCGATCTGGGAAGGAGAAAATACTTATTCACAGCACAGCAATGGAAGCAAAACAGCTCTTAGGTTTTAAAGGTTGTTTTAGGTTACAGCAATTACATTACTACAAAAGTCACGTTTAAATCCCAAAAACATAAACATCTGTATTCACTTCAGCTGTAGCCTGGAGGGAGGTCAAATCCAAAGAAAACCCAGTGCCTCTAACTGTGTTAATTACCAGTTGTGATTAAAAATTAGAAGCTTTCAGTGTCATAGGAAATAGCAGACAAATTACAGACATTACTGTGTTGGGTGGATGCATTGTACAGATTAAAGTCAGGATCAGGTTTCTTCGTTGTAGTTTTTTATGTCGTCTCCCACCACCAGAGTAGGAAACTATCATTACTGTAGGGTGATGTTCAGATGGCGTTGGAGAAACTTGATCACTCCCAATTAAGACCCTTTGGTTTGATATCATCAGAATTCAATGAGCGTAATCTCACAAATTTTACTGGTTCTTCTAATTTCTGTACAGCAGCAGAACTAATTGACATTTGCTCATGTAAATTTGCCAGCGGTGGTCTTTCATTGCCTGCACTGTGACATTTTGGAAGGAGATCATGGAGATGGAGCTAAGGGATTCCTTTAGAGTAGAGGCTTAATTAAGAGTGAAGGCAGGGAGATGTAAAGCACCTGTGTTCAAATCCACGCCCACTAGGGGGAGTGTCTCCCTTTAACCCCCCTTACCAACATGAACACACATAAACCTGAGGGTGATAGATAGGTGGAGGTTTTCCCCACTCCTTGGCATCGTTTCGGCCTCAGCGCGGAGCAAATGGGCCTTCACCACGGTTGCGGCGCCTCCGTTATAACTGTCACATTATGTCACATCCGCCAGCTTCCTTCATTAACTACGCAAACCACTCGCTGTGGCAGTCCGGGCCTTATTTTGTCTCCAGGAGATAATTCAACCATAGCTCTGCTTTAGCACATTACCTCAAAGTGGAAACAGATTAGTTTCAACTTTCAAGACAACAATTTGGAATAAAATTTGAATTTGTTAAGCTCCGGTGTGATTGAGGAGGCCGGCTTGCTTTGGCTTCTTTCTCCCTACGCATACAGATGACAAACCCCCTCCCCTTATGCTTTGGAGACTGCCAGCAAGCTGGGAATGCCTTCCTTTCTATCTCCGCCGGAGCACACAGCGCATGACAGACGACCACCTGCACCACCTGAGCTGAGCCCATTGTCTGCTCTCCTTATCACTGCGGTCCCAGTTTTCAGCTTTCACACTGTCCCATATTGCCCACATTGTTGCTGCCTCTTCAGCTGTTCTAAGGGGCTGCTGGGCTTTTCGGTGCTGGTTTCAGGGTGAGCCACTTATCATTTCTTCTTGAAACAGACACTCACCTTTTGCTTTTGTTGAAACTGGGCCTTACGTCTCTTTCTTCAGCTTTTTTTTTCTTTTCATCCTAATAGGAAGTCTTTGATGCCTCTCTCGGCAGCAGTCTTGACAGTAAAGAAAAAATATTTTTCCATCTCTTAAAAATCTCTCACTTTATTTTACCTTTTGATACAGTTACTCCCTTGTTTATTCATTGTATGCACCTGTAACATTGTAGCTGACAAATAGTCCAAGAACAGCAGAAATACATCATAATAAAAGGCTGGTTAATATGGAGGACCAAATCTGCCATATTTAAAAATAAATACAGAAATAAAGAAATGCTCAATAAATAAATAAGCATACAATTAATTTCCCCAAAAAATACAATAAACAAATAAATGTAGGTAGAAATTACATTACACAGTGAGACATAAATGTATATATATCTTTTAACTAGCTTCTCTATTTGTAATAATTACCTTAGTTATTTATTGTCTGTTGTAATCTTCAACTTTATTTATTTATTACTTATTTATTTATTACGGGTCCTGTGGTTTTTGCTTTACACGCCACCCCGACCCCATCCCTTGGAGCCCGCCGGTATATTAAATACAATAAGAAAAGCTGCACTTTTTAATAGCAATTGTTTTAGTTAGCATGCACT
>NW_015150548.1:1420140-1430333 GCF_000732505.1 Cyprinodon variegatus
GGAGAAGTAACTAGTAACTATAACTAATTACTTTTTCAAAGTAACGTGCCCAACACTGCTTATTACACATAATAAAAGGAAAAAAAAAATCACATGTTTTAGCGCTCTATGTGTAATATTTTTAAAGTTTCCTTTAAGGATAAAACTCATTCATCTATCCACCTGCTTCATACACAGGATCATTTCATCTGAGGCATCGTTTTCTCCTACTAAGGTGAGCTGCTCCGTGCGGTTCCACGCTAACTTAAGACCTTTCATCACGCCTGGTTTCATCCTTCATATAACGGAGGACTTCAAGTTTTATCAGTCTTTTTTTTTTCCTCACATGCCAGAGGGAAAAAAAAAGGAAAAAAAACACACTGGTTGCTGACCAGCCCTGACCTCCTTTGAAAGACTACGATTCTGTAAAGGGTATGGGACTCTGGAGATAAAACAGAAAAGGTGCTTTTTAAAACAAGATTGTTATCCACCTTCTGGGTCTGCAAAAGTCCACTAAGGGGGATGTTCACAGCTCTATTGAAACAACACAAGAAAAAAACGTTACTAAGTGTTGTTGGCAATAAAAATAAAAATATGTCTCACATCAACTAGAATTGCATAATTAGAAGTAAAGTAGACTACCAAATCACTCTTATATCTAATTAAAGATGACTTTAAGCTTTGTAATGGACTGTTGTTATTTTATTTGACTAATTGCATTTGTGTTGTCATTCGTTTGACAAAAAAACAGCCAAAATCAGCTTAATTATTTCCCTGCTTTAATGAATTAAAAAAAGCAGCAGTGTTTTAACTGATGACTTTGCTGCTGTTGAAGATTTATTCCTTTTCAATATTATTATTTTAAGTGGCAAGTTAAACAATTTGCTGTCAAACATTTGCTTGTGCTTATTGTTTGATTTGAGAGAAAGCTTTAGAGTTTAGACAAATTACAAAGCTGCTTAATTTCTAAATCACTAGATGAGGATTGTCTGAATAAAATGCTGTAAAATCACTGAATTTTTACTCTTCTGCTCTTCAATATAATGCAGTTTTATGCATTTATGCTGTTTAATATGAATTCATATAATTTTTGACAGTGTTGTATGGAGTTAATTTTGTTCCATTATTGCTGCACAGTACAATATGATGTAGATACAAGTGTATGTAAAGAATGTAATCCTTGAAAGATTTTGAAAATAACGCGCTGTTTTCCCTTTAATGTTAAATCAATTCGAAAGCCTAAACTATTTTTTAAGCTGTACTTTAACCCTTAGCAATGGAATGCTAACTACCTCATTCTAGTGTTAGCTAACATGCTGCATAACACTAAGAAACACACATTTTAAATTTGATTGAGTTGTTATATTGCTTTTGTTAAACAATTTGACTCTTCTTCTTTCACACAGCATGGAAATTGGCATCTACACTGTCAACAAGCACAAACAGATGCGTTTGCTCACTAGCTGAGCAATTAGCCATCATGCTAAATCCAGCTACGGTTTATGAGTTTGCACAAATCCCTGCCTGCAACTTCTAACCAGTCTATAAAATTTTATTATGTTGTTTTTTTAGTCCCCAAGCTTCAAACGTGCCACCACAGTTGTTCACCTGTTTTTGTTTTTTATATGGTATAGATGGTATACTTTGGGTTTTTTAAACACATTTTCAATTTGTAGATTTTCCTTTTTTTTTTTTTTTTGTGACATTTTTCAATATTTTTTCATTGTATTTTTAACACACGTTTTTTTTTTCCATTTATTACATTCAGATTTGCTTTTACTAATTGCCCTCTTTTCAAATCGCACTACACAGATCACATTCTCTGAAATAAATGATGAACAATAAAATTAGAAAATGCTTTTTTTATATAAAAACATAAAAAAGCAGTCATCCTGAAAGCCTTTCAATGTAAACATTTTAAAAGTTTTATATTTGGTATGTACTTTTTTTGGAACTTCTATGAAGAAAAATGATATTCTTAGGCTGCAACAATAATGGAATAAACACCTGGCCTCTACTAAATTGCTATTTTTTTTTTTTGTGATGTAGATATACTGTAAGAGTCTTCATGTTAGCATCATCCTACAAATTTTTCCAATATGCTTTTGATCCTTTTCATCAAAATTATCACCCTGATATTACGTCATAGCATTTTGAAGCTGAACACTGAAGCACTGAAGCCCTGCAAGTTTGTTTTTTGGCTATAGACTGAGACACATGGAGAGGACATCAATACAATGACTGAGTGTGTAACTGACTACATAAACTTCTGTGAAGAAAACACCATGCCTACTAGAAGAGTAAAATAAAACAATATCAGAGATGTGTGGTCAGGGATAAAGAAGATAGCAGACTTCAAGAAGAAGGGTGATCAGACAGATGGAAGTCTGGACAGAGTCAATTAACTGAATACATTCTTCAAAAGATTCAGTTAAGGAAGAAGCTCCAGCTTCAATTGGTTTGTTGTCAGCCAAATCAGAAGATGGAGCCCTCCACCTCACCTCCCTGTCTCTAGAAGTCAACTAAAGAGGTCCTGAAGCCTGTGCAGAGCAGCTGTGTGGGATTTTACAGCACATCTTAAACCTTAGTCTGACTCAGGAGACAGTTCAAGTGATGTGGAAGACCTCCTGCCTTGTTCTAGTACCAAAGAAGGCCAACAGTCTTCAGTGACTATATAACTGTTGCCCTGACAACCCACGGTAGTTCACATCATGAAGGTCTTAAAGAGACTTCTGTTGTTTCACCACAGCAAACAAACAATCAGAAATCAGGACCCCCTGCAGTTTGCGTATTGCCTTGGAGTTGGAGTTGATGACAAGGCAGACAGCACAATGAGGATCATGTTCTCTGATTTCTCCAGTGAGTTTAATATATTTCAGCTTGACTTTGTGAGAAACTTCAGAAGACTCAGGTAGAGGCATCAACAATCTCCTGGATCAAAGATTACATTACAAAGGGACCACACTTTGTTAGACTGAAGGGTCAGCTGTCTAATCTGGTAGTCAGGAGCACCACAGGGGACGGTACTCTCACCATTCCTTTTTACTCTGTACATGTCTGATTTCCAGTACCAAACAGAGTCCTGTTATCTGCAGAAATACTCAGATGACTCTGAAGCCATTGGGTGCATCAAAGATGTGAACAAAACAAGGGAGATGATTGTAGAGTTCAGAAGAAACAGGAACAAGTTCAATCCTACTAACATCATGGAAGAAGAAGTGGACAGGGGGAAGGAGTATGGATACCTTGGTGTTCACCTTGACAGAGCAGATTGTTCTTCCAAAGGAAGCTTAGGTCCTTCAGCATTAGCAGCAAGAGGCTACATCTCTTCTTTAAGTGTGTTGTGGTTGTGTGATCTCTTCCTCCATCTGCTAAATGTCTTACAAAAAAAGCTTGACAAGCTAATAAATAAGGACAGCTTCGTTCAAGGAACTTCTCTAGAACATCTTGACATTCTTTTACAAAGGAGAATACTTCATAAAGTGAAGAACTTTATGGAAAACAGTAGGAGCATTCTCTTCAGAAGATTTTTAAACATGAGTGTCTTCGGTCAGAGGTTCTCCAGATCAGATGTAAGACAGACGGCTACAGAAGGTCCTTCCTGCCTACAGCTATCAACACCTACAACACCTTTTAAAAAAATAACTTATGAGTTACTGCAACATGTAATTTCCCTTTAGGATTAATAAAGTATTATAAAATTTTATTGAATTTGAAAATATCTGTCAGGATTTGGTTAAGGATTGTTGAGCCAAAGGAGAGCCAGGCAGGCAGAGGTAAATTTCTGGTTGATTTAATGATGAATTACTGAAAAAACAAAGTCCAAACAAACAGGCAACCAAAAATCCAAAAATGAAAAAAAGTTCAAAAAACAAAGGAGGAAACTCAAATCGAACATTAACAAAAAACCATGGAGTCAACAGGGGAAGAACTGTAACCAGGAGGAAGGCTCAGAGAGATGACAGAAGAGGTAGGCGAGGACCCAGCAAAGAGGAATTGAAGAGAGAGGGCTTTTAAAGGAGACAGAGACAAAGAGAGGGCTAATGAGAAGATCGGGAACAGGTGAGGACAGAGCAGAAACAAAACAGGAGGTAGGGAGAAAGGAGAACACAAGAGGGCAGCAGAGGGCAACAAATGAAAAAACCTGGAGGACTGAAAATAACTAGAATACACAACAAAATAATAATTAAACCACTAGGACTATAAAACATGGAAAAAAGAAGAACTAAAGACTCAAAAGAAAACATAACAGAACCAAGACAAATAGAAACTAAGAATTAATTAGATAACACAGCAAAATAAAAATAAAACCACTAACACTAGAAAACAAGGAGCAAAGCAAAACTGAACACTAAAAAGAAAATATAACACAACCAAGACTGAGACAGTAACTAAGAAAGACCCAAAAAAACACAATAAACTAAGAATTAAACCATAAAAACTAGGAAACAAGGAGAAAAGCAAAACCGGATACTGACAGAAAACATAAAACTAACAATATCCACCACAGTGCAGACATCAACATAGTTGGACTTTATCCTCCAAACAGTTGATTTCAGATTTTCTGCCCTTTTCTCCTCTTTGCACTGTAAGCCCTCCCAAAGACTATTGCCTTTGTCAACAGTTCCTCTCATTGCACTGACGGTGCACTTCTACTACCATTCACCCATTCATGTTGGATCAAATAGACTCGCCTAACATTTCTGAATGTTGTTGTCTACCTTGTGATCAATATGCATTTAAATTAACCTACAGAACAGAATCCCTACGGCCCATCAGAGTGATGAGGAGTTTACAGTCACCCAACAGAAATACAATATTTGAAGTGATGACCTCTTTACATAACCCATAAAGGCAATTATATATGTGTAAATATAAAAAAATATATATATACACATATGTGTGTGTGTTTGTATATTATATAGTTTGTGTATTCAGTTCAGTAGTTAGCGCTCTTCCTATATGGAAAGTTTTTTAAAATTTGAAAAATTTCTACTGGGCCAGAAAGTAATGGCTTATGTTCAAATAAACATTTGGCTTAATTTGTTGCAACCATGTTTTTTTGTGTTTTGAAGTGTGAATTGTGAAGTTGGTCTTAACTTTTTGTTTCAAGTGACATTAAAAAGTCTTTAATTTAACTTGCCTTATGCTGTAGGAACCCTGATGTTGCAAAATGATCTTGAATACGAATTAAAAATGGTTTGGGAGCAATCCACCCACATCGATTAACCTTAAGAATTTATTTTGAGCAGTACTATATCCTAATCGTGGTTTTATATCTTGAAACTGAATAGCTGAAACGGACATGCCTGTAGACTAAACATTTGAATAAATGGTCTCCATAAGTTATGTTTACGACTACTGATTGGTACATTTTGAAGATTTGGTTGCACTAATAGCCCTCCATGTCATTTTGGGAGGAAATGGGGAGAGAGGCAAGAGAAATACAAACCACCACATATGGGAAACTAACAACTTCTAAGCCAGGTGAAGAACTTTGCTTAGAAGGGTATTTATGTGCTAAATGGATAAACAGGAAACCCTGGTCAGATATGTTTCTCTGAGATTATGCTTTCTAGTAGCCGCTGCTCTCAGAGCGGAACAAAAAAGCAGAGACAGGCAAGGTTGAGCCAATTCAAGTGTATTAAGCTGGATGTTAAACAAGTGGACGCCGCTTTGCTGCTGGATCAATGGAAACACCTTGGTGAGAAGCGAGGCGGTCATTGTTCGCAGGAGACAATGAAAAATTTACACCAAGACCCACGCCTCCACTGGTGCAAGAGAATCATCAGCCATTTGAGACTCTTAGAAGAGGAAAGGGGGGAGTAAATATGTGTGTCTGTGTGCGTGGTGTCGAACCGACTCACGCCGCGGTTGCCTCCCCCCTCTCCCCCCTTTCCCCTTTTCCTCGCAGACGATGGTGAGGATAAATCGATAGCGCCGACGTCTGACTCGCCGCTAGCTGAGCCCTCATCCATCATCCTCCGGCCTTGCTGAGAGTGACACATACACAAATGCACACTATGACAGGGACATCTAAGAGACCACCAGCACTGAAGAGCAAGACATTTTCCCAGGGCATATGTGCAATATATCTACCTGTCAGTCTGTTTGCATGGTTCTCTCTTTTATCCACAAAGTTGGATCACTTCCTCTCTGCTGTTGGGATGAATTCCACCAACACAGGACACAATGCGCTGTGACAGGGCTAAAAGCAACACCCCCTGCTTTGCTGGAAGTGTGTTTAAAATAGATTGCTTCTGGGTAGTTCAGGGCAGGCGATCAATAACAATGCTGATTACAATAAAGCCCAAAGACGAGCGTGCCACGCAATATTTATCTCCGATGTCGATGTCGAGAGAAATTAGGAATCAATGGGCCACACAGCCCATTAATACACTTCGACTTAAAGTGACGGGGCAATGAGGTGAGGCCGGCGCACCGACTAGTGGGGAATGTACAACAGCTCAAGGAGCCAATTAATTTTTCCAGGCACCCAGGGAGGTAAACACCGGCGTTCCGGCAGAGGGGGCAAGCCACCGTTTGAGGTTGGGGCGATGCTGCTGATTGCTTCGCTTTAACACAGCTCAAGTGTCACACTCCCAAAAGCATCCCGGTCGATAAAGATCAAGGAAAGATTCGATAATTTGTGATTGCAAATGCAAGTAATTATAAGTAGTCTGATGCTAATCATAAAACACCAGACAATTTGTTAAAAATCTATATTTTGTGGGGAAATTTTGCACTAATAGACCAAGATGAAGGTGCAAATTTCTCCATTAGTTTAAGTTTTGACTTTACTCTCATATATAGAATACTTAAACTGCTCTATGATAATAAAAAAAACTTTTAAAGGGCTCAAATGTATAGGCATATGCACAACCATTAATGTTTGGCCAAGTGTATGGAGTGGATTTTGTTCCCTTATTGTAGCAAGCAAAGAAGACTATTTACAAATGGACATTTGAAATAACACATTTTGTATACATGCATTCCAAAAAGTAAACTTCTATTTAAAAAAAAAAGTATTAAGAGTAATTTGTTTCCTCCGATTTCTGTTCCCTTTTTTTAAATATATGTTTAGATTTAAATAAAAAGAAAAAAAACATATTTTTTTCCACTTTTTTCTTAATATTTTATGGTTTAAGTTTATTAGTTGTTTTTTTTTTTTATGACTTTTGCAAGGTTTTGGCGGTTCATTGGAATAGCATTTTTTGGATCACATTCTCTTCATTTCATGCCCAATGCTAGCTCTTAACCAATAAAAATGTGTTTGCTATCTGTAAAATGCAATTCGAAACAAATGCAGTTCGCATAACTCAATCTGACAAACAGAAATAAATAATAAATGAACTTCTAAAATTTGTAATATATATATTCATTTTATTTTTTTTAATACAAAAGAAAAACTGAAGAAACAAAATCTAAGAAAATAGCACATTTACTCTTAAAACCTTTTTTTGGTTTAAATAGCCAAAGTTTCACTTTCGGATTGCTTTTTTTTTATTATTTCAATTTACCAAACATGTTCTTTGCTTGCAATGATATTGGAACTAAATTTACTTCATAGGTGCTACCCTTATTCTAAAAAGTGGGTAGAATGTTTCCAAGTTCCAGTTGTTTCCTGCCTGGTGTACTGTGGTGTTTTTACCTTTCCCTGTATCTGCAGACATAAATAAAGCTAAACCTGCATGTTTCACTGTCCAAAACAACAAGAAATGTAGAGGATTTAAAATCAAAATCATGCAAAACTTTATTTCTTAATAAAAAACTTTAACAAACCATGAGACACACTTTTCTTTGGAGGATTGCAAATTCGAAAACAGACTTCCTGACACTTCTGAACTGCTTAGAGTCATACACATGAGGTATTAAAGTGATTATTCATCAAATCTAAATGTCTGCATGGGTGTGGAGTTAATGCTGATTACAGTTATGACAAGAATTTGATGTTGCCGCTGGCATTTAATGCCTCAGTGGGCTCAGTCTTGAGATTCAAACAGATAAACGTGTTGATGGTAGTATTGCTCATCTCTCTCTTTCTCTCATTCTCTTAGGGGATGATGTACCTGGAGGAAAGGCGGTTAGTCCACCGAGACCTGGCAGCTCGGAACGTGCTGGTTAAGTCACCCAATCACATCAAGATCACTGACTTCGGCTTGGCCAGGCTTCTGGACGCCGACGAGAAGGAGTACAACGCGGACGGGGGCAAGGTTGGTGTAAGTGAAATGCATGAGAACATCTTGATGTGTGTGAAGTGCTCAAAATAGTTGACCTAGAAGGTTGTGCGGTGAGTTAATGTTGAAGTTATGATCACAAAGAGGTTTAAAGGTTGTAACCAGGAAAGTAAGTAATCCACTGCAATCCAATCTAGATGTATATCTCGAGGGGTAGCGGCTAAATTGTTCCCCTTCGTAGGAGGATCTTTCTTTATGAACTGATTAATCGTCTGCAAAACTTTGCAGATTTTTACTTTTTAAATTTTTATTCTTTTTTTTCCAGGCAATCTCTTGTAGTGCTGCAGTGTAAGGGATTATTGTCCCAATGTAGGCCCAGGTTGGTCAATCATACCAGAGACATGGCCTCACATTTAATTTTAGAACTCAGCATGATCTTGAAGTTGATGCAATATTGAAACAATGTTGTCCCCCAATACAGATCACCATTGAATAATGATGCGCAAAGCTGGATTTACGTTAAATCCTTTCTCAATAGAACTTTAGCACTCAACGTTTAAATTTAACGTTTAACTCAACTGTAACAATCAACTAAATGACAACATAAGATTTTTTCAAAAGAGGTTTAAAAAACCATTGGACTTTGTTTTCCAAAGTGTATAGATGTTTCGCTTCCCATCCAGAAAGCGTTCTCAATTCAAATGTCAGGAGTAGTGTTGAGCCCAACAAAGCTTCATTGTGGCTTAAAAAACATGTAAACTGAACCAAAAAACAAGTAGGGAGTTGTTAAGCTCGCCTGCAAATTAAAGTGAATGCCCATGCCTATGTAAGGGGGAGTCATTAAGGTTCTTATAGGTCTGGCTTAACAGGAGCCATGTTGTGTCCACCTGCATGGCAATGAGGATTCAGGTGGTAGTGGGAAGGAATCAACACTAACTCTGTTATAGATTTTCTAGAGCTGAGTCCACCCTGTCTGTTTAAGGTTGTTTTTTTCTCTCTTAATGTAAATGGCGTCCATAAAACCCCTTTCAAACTGCCACAGAGTGTTCCAGAAGTCTGTTAGGGTCATTCAAAGGCAGCTTCGCCAACTCAAATCAGGCTGCCATATTCTTCTGTCATGAACATTTTAGACCTGAAGGGTTTGTCATGTTTGTACTTAATTTCTTTGTAATATTTCCTGACTTTAAACTACTCTTAAAATAGTCTAAACCTCCTAGATGTGTTTCCCATAACAATTTACATCTCTAATGTCTTTAAAGTTCATACAGGAGGTCATGGCTGGTGTTCAGTTAATAAAGTACCCTTGATTGCCCAAACTTGGATGTGCTATTGAAGCACCAACTGTACAATGAAGGGTCTACATTGCTGATCCATAAAGGGATCAGCAATGTTTATGGGTACAAACAAGGATTTTGATTTCTTTTTCCATCACTTTCAGATTGATGGAAGCTTTGAGTTACCAAAGCAAAATGTTTGTTTAAACCTTTTATTCACAATAGATCTATATCGGGGATCTTCATTGGTAAAAAACCTGATCTTCTTTGTCTATAACGTTAATTTCCACAAACACACCCGGATCTCGTCATGATTGTTTTCAATTGTCGGACATTTTGGAAATATGACATCAACTTATTTCTTTCTTTTTATTTTTTTGCATTTCAACTGGTTAGGTTGAGTTCTGCTTTCTTTTGCTTTTGGAGAATATTACATCTTTGGAACCTCCCAACACAGGAATATAAGTTAGCCTTCACACTGAGTCACCCTTTAAAGGCAGGGATTGAGAGGCCTTTCTTTCTTCCCTTCTGTTTTTCTTTCTTGCCATGCTCTTCTTTTATTATTGCCTTTGTCCTTTGAATTTATTCTGCAGGACAATGGAAAGACAGAAAAACCATGTTTCCACCAAATAATACAGAAAATGAATCTTGGAGCTGCACATACTCTCGGTCTAAAAAGCCACTAATCTGTACACATAATAGGGATGGAACGGTTTATGAAAACCGTCCGAACCGTTCGGTTCGACTGTCTCAGTTCGATTCG
>NW_015150548.1:1431451-1437467 GCF_000732505.1 Cyprinodon variegatus
AACAAATGCAGTCCACATAGCTCAATCTGAAAAACAGAAATAACAGACATTTTTTCAATTTACCAAACATGTTCTTTGCTTGCAATGATATTGGAACTAAATTTACTTCATAGGTGCTACCCTTATTCTAAAAAGTGGGTAGAATGTTTCCAAGTTCCAGTTGTTTCCTGCCTGGTGTACTGTGGTGTTTTTACCTTTCCCTGTATCTGCAGACATAAATAAAGCTAAACCTGCATGTTTCACTGTCCAAAACAACAAGAAATGTAGAGGATTTAAAATCAAAATCATGCAAAACTTTATTTCTTAATAAAAAACTTTAACAAACCATGAGACACACTTTTCTTTGGAGGATTGCAAATTCGAAAACAGACTTCCTGACACTTCTGAACTGCTTAGAGTCATACACATGAGGTATTAAAGTGATTATTCATCAAATCTAAATGTCTGCATGGGTGTGGAGTTAATGCTGATTACAGTTATGACAAGAATTTGATGTTGCCGCTGGCATTTAATGCCTCAGTGGGCTCAGTCTTGAGATTCAAACAGATAAACGTGTTGATGGTAGTATTGCTCATCTCTCTCTTTCTCTCATTCTCTTAGGGGATGATGTACCTGGAGGAAAGGCGGTTAGTCCACCGAGACCTGGCAGCTCGGAACGTGCTGGTTAAGTCACCCAATCACATCAAGATCACTGACTTCGGCTTGGCCAGGCTTCTGGACGCCGACGAGAAGGAGTACAACGCGGACGGGGGCAAGGTTGGTGTAAGTGAAATGCATGAGAACATCTTGATGTGTGTGAAGTGCTCAAAATAGTTGACCTAGAAGGTTGTGCGGTGAGTTAATGTTGAAGTTATGATCACAAAGAGGTTTAAAGGTTGTAACCAGGAAAGTAAGTAATGCACTGCAATCCAATCTAGATGTATGTCTCGAGAGGTAGCGGCTAAATCGTTCCCCTTCGTAGGATGATGTTTCTTTATGAACTGATTAATCGTCTGCAAAACTTTGCAGATTTTTACTTTTTAAATTGTTATTCTTTTTTTCAGGCAATCTCTTGTAGGGGTGGAATGGTTCACAAAATCCACGGTTCGGTTCACGGTTTCGTGGTCACTGTTTTCGGTTCGGTTCGGTATATGCTGATTGTTTGCCTGACATGTTGGTCGTGTTGCTGTTAGCATAAACAAAACATGTTGCACAATGCTTGCACACTGTTGCACTTTTATCCACAACTTTCTTTCCGCTGTCATCGTAGGTCACTCTAAATGCAAAGTGGTCTGAACCGAACCGTGGATTTTGTGAACCGTTCCACCCCTTATATATAATAAAAACACACATTTCTAAGTCAATAATTGTGTTTTTTTTTATATCAATATTCTCCAAATGGAGGTGAAATTGGGCTTAAAATGTTAGTTGATTTATCTTTATTAAGAAAATATATCAATTGTTAGATTAGTCTACTAATCGAACAAATAACTTAGACTTAGACTGACTTTATTGTCATTTTCTACACACAGAGTGTATACAAAAAGAAATTTCATTCAGCACAGCTCTGAAGACATTTCCATTTTTAAAGTGCAGCAGTGTTCAAAAGTAAGCAGCAGTGATGAAATGTAAACATCAGACTGGTATATAATTTACAGTTTTCAACATTCAGCGCTTTTATTTTTTAAACCCATTTTATACAAAATTCAGCAGTCTAATGGCAGCGGGTAGAAGATGTTCTGAAATCTGCTGGACCTGCATCAGATGCTTCCAAGTCTCTTTCCAGAGGGCAGCAGGGAGAACAGTCCATGGTGGGGGTGTGAGGGGTCATTTATGATGTCATGGGCTTGGGACACACAGCGCTGGGATGAAATGTCTTTGATGGAGGAAAGAGGAGCCTAATCACTAACTAATTGTTAAAGTAAATAATTATTACGTAGTTGTAGCCCTGATTCCAATATGCATGTAATTAAAGAACATCATAAAAAGAAAGTAGAGGGTGGTTAGTGGAACAGAGAATAAAAAAAAGAGCAACCTTTCCTACCCTTCTTTTATTTAACCTTTTCAAAGCTGTAACAATAAGTTAGCAAGCTTCAGTCTCCTTTCTGCTCTCTATAAACACTTGTTTTGCATGTCAAACGACCTGGCACCATTCACCTAAGCTCGCGTGTCTTTTCTCAGACAACTCTGCGAGCATGAAGCAGTGATTTTCATCCGACATTCTCCTGCAACAGAGCAGAAATGACTTTTCATCTCTCTTAACAGGCAGCATTTATAACCAGCAATCAAATAGCCATTTTCTGCTTGCTCGGTGGCACAGAAACGGAAAATTGTTAACAAGAACAGCCAGGCCGCGGAGCCGTGCTGCCTTTATCTTGGCAGAAATTAATTGTAATAGTTAGCCACCTGAAAAGAATGAGTAAAATGGGGAATTTAGTAGTTTTTGTTCTTTTTTATACCCAGAATTTAATGATGGATTTAGTTGGTTGGGTGTGTTTTGTGTCAAAAATAAAATGATGCAAAGATGCAAAGACACACAACCAACGTCAAGGAGAAAAACAACTTTAACTTTCTTATTCAGACCATCTTTCCTTCCCACCACCTAATCAGTAGGTTCCAGTCAGTGTTCTTTGTTTAGCCATCATGGAGACCTCACTAAACCTACCTAACATGTTTATGTTTGTTGTTTGGAGAAAGATTTCAATGATGGAAATAAAACCGTTCCAGCAACCGTTCCAGGGCTAGATGTTAACCATTGCCCGATCGCCCGGGGCAAGTAGTCTTTATTGTCGGGTGAGTACAAATTTCATTGCATTTGCCCGCCGGGCAAGTGCAATGATCGCAAAAAATTTTTTTATTTATCACTCAAAATTACTTTAGAATCACAGAAATTCGCTGAAAACGACCCACAAGCATTGCCAGCGCCATCTTTGTTGTTTTGTGCACATTTTTCTCTCCTTGGGGAGAGAATTCTGCAAAGCAGCTGGATGATGAATTTAATCTATACTATAATACAGGCTAGATTAAAAATGATCAGTCAGGATATTAATTGTATGCGCACAGTGTAAATATTACTATCACATGGCAGTCTTCTGTACAGTGATGCAGGTCATAAATTAAAAAATTTTCATACATTTTTTTTCTCTTTGGTGTGGTTCATTTAAATGTTATAGAGCTAAACATGTTAAATTGGTAAGTAGTAGTAGTGTAAGTTTTTAACCTGTCAAATTTCTTTCTTTATTTTTAACGTTACAATTTAGATTTCTCCAAGCACACAACAGTTTAAAGCAAAGTTTAGTTTGAAAAGAATGCGCAGGATGGATTGAAAAGCATGTTAACACGGTAATGTAGGCTTGAGTTCATTTTCTGACGCATGGATATACACACGTTTACAGGAACCTCTAAACTTAAAAAATACTGAATTACAAAAAACATTGAAAAAACAAACATGTTACATTGATATATATACAAAAATGAATATTAGGAACTATATTTATCAAACATTATACTGGGCAAGTAAAAATTGTTTCTGGGCAAATGAAATGTGAAAGTCACTNGTTCCAGTCAGTGTTCTTTGTTTAGCCATCATGGAGACCTCGCTAAACCTACCTAACATGTTTATGTTTGTTGTTTGGAGAAAGATTTCAATGATGGAAATAAAACCGTTCCAGCAACCGTTCCAGGGCTAGATGTTAACCATTGCCCGATCGCCCGGGGCAAGTAGTCTTTATTGTCGGGTGAGTACAAATTTCATTGCATTTGCCCGCCGGGCAAGTGCAATGATCGCAAAAAATTTTTTTATTTATCACTCAAAATTACTTTAGAATCACAGAAATTCGCTGAAAACGACCCACAAGCATTGCCAGCGCCATCTTTGTTGTTTTGTGCACATTTTTCTCTCCTTGGGGAGAGAATTCTGCAAAGCAGCTGGATGATGAATTTAATCTATACTATAATACAGGCTAGATTAAAAATGATCAGTCAGGATATTAATTGTATGCGCACAGTGTAAATATTACTATCACATGGCAGTCTTCTGTACAGTGATGCAGGTCATAAATTAAAAAATTTTCATACATTTTTTTTCTCTTTGGTGTGGTTCATTTAAATGTTATAGAGCTAAACATGTTAAATTGGTAAGTAGTAGTAGTGTAAGTTTTTAACCTGTCAAATTTCTTTCTTTATTTTTAACGTTACAATTTAGATTTCTCCAAGCACACAACAGTTTAAAGCAAAGTTTAGTTTGAAAAGAATGCGCAGGATGGATTGAAAAGCATGTTAACACGGTAATGTAGGCTTGAGTTCATTTTCTGACGCATGGATATACACACGTTTACAGGAACCTCTAAACTTAAAAAATACTGAATTACAAAAAACATTGAAAAAACAAACATGTTACATTGATATATATACAAAAATGAATATTAGGAACTATATTTATCAAACATTATACTGGGCAAGTAAAAATTGTTTCTGGGCAAATGAAATGTGAAAGTCACTTGCCCTTTGGGCAAGTGGTAAAAATCCTTAATGTCAACCCCTGCATTGATGATCCAGACATAAAGGTTCCCATCTTAGTCTTAGTAGCTACTGATGTCAAGTATTCAGGCGTTCAGATTAGCTTCAAAACAGAGTAGAAATCTTCCCTTAAAATACGTTTTTCCATGACTGCACTGCATACAATATTTTGGACCATTTCATGCTTCCACATTTGTAAGGAAGAGCTAGTGGATCAAGCAGAAGCCAGGACCCTAGTGGCATCGATCATTGAGCTGGATGTGGGTGAACCGGAGACAAATAGAACAATTGTAGGATGAACAAGAGCAGAGCAAAGTCAGGCCAAAAACACCCATCAACACATTTCTAAAACTTCTAAAAGTCTTTCCAGACGCTTTGCAGATTTTATATCAGGAACGGTTTAGAATAGGAACTTAATCTCAGTGAAGTCAAGAGTCTGCCAAAAGGGCAACACTTTAAAAAAGTACCCATGGGAGTACTTTTATTTAAAACACACATAAGAAACCACTTCACCTGTACAATTTCCCTCTTTTATGTTTTATTTAACTAAACCTCATGATTTTAATAGCATGAGTTCATGCTCCTGCATCCACCTCTAGAGGCTCTCTTGCAAACGTTTGGGAACTTTGGGAACACATGTAGGAAATTCTGCCCCTTGAGACAGCATGGTTTTCTTCCTACCTGCAGCAAGTAAAATCCTCTTCACACTACTTGTTCTCACGAAGCAGGCATATCCAAAGTCAGTCCTAATGGGGGGGTTTCTCTGCTTCAGCAAAGCCGATTTTCATTGATTAAACAGGTTTTTGATGAAGCGCAGTCATCAGAATCAGCTGTGCTGAAGCTGAGAAACATCAAAAACCTTTAGGACTTCTGCTCCTAGTGACCAACTCTGGACATGCTTGCTTAGTTTAACCCTTTAAAATCCACCCTAAAGTGGGGGTAATAACTCAGAATGCATAAAATTCCACCGGTAAAATCTTTACCAGCAGGTGGAGCCAATGCGCGCAGCTCTAAGCTGATACCAACAGTTCAAAGCCCCACAGCTCCGGAACTGTTATAGCTAGAGGTCTGAATTTTTCTGCATTTGTGGTTGCCATGATTTAAAACAAATATAATACAATAAAACCTGCCTTTTCTCAAGAGTGTCTTTATTACAACTGTTCGAAAAAGACCTATCATTTCCGAGAATAAAAAAAACAACTTTGAGTCTTGTTTGACCTGATGCAGGTTGGTCTGTGTTCTAGTCACCCAAATTTAATTTATATATTAGGAAACTAGAGGGTGTTAGCTTTCAAATAATGTATTGCACATGTAATTTGGGCTTACATTTCCTAAGTTATTTGCTTTTCTATTTGGGTATGCAAAATAGGCGAGGATTACCCAGAATGAGGTGGATGTTAGGAGGTTAAAGATATACAACACATTCTTAGATTAATCATTTCATTCCAAGGTCTTTAATCAGAATCAAGTTTATTGCCAAGTAGGTTTGCACTTACAAGGAATTTGACTTGGTGTTGAC
>NW_015150548.1:1440381-1441577 GCF_000732505.1 Cyprinodon variegatus
TGTACTATATACACAGTAGACTGTCTGTTAATCTAATGCAGAAGGCCTGGAGATACTACATTGATGTAGCTTGTTATTGCCAAAATGTCACTTTAACATATAGTTAAAAGGTTATTATTTAACATTTTACATGTAATTGGCAGCTGCTAAATAAAATGAAGCAGATAATACATTTACATGCATTAAAACAATAAAAATGCAGAAAAATGTAAATAAACAAAACAGAAATCTGGACACAAAAAAGTATTTAATTTAATTAATTACTTAAATAATAATAATTAGTATAAACCCATGATTAATAAAGCTGAGTAACATCAATTTTTACCCATTATGACCAACTGTTTTTGAGGTTTATCTGTTTTAAACATGTCTGGTGAATAAACATGAAATAAGCAAAAACAGACAGCTGATTTTAAAAGAGGGTAACAGTCTTTAGTCAGAAAAATGTCTGGAAAATATTGTTTTAGTGATACAGTTAAGAGGCGCTTCATCCAAACAAAGAACGAAGCCAAAAAACTGCAGCGAGTTTGTTTTGCTCAGGGACCGCATCAATCAGAAGCTCCTTCGCTTTCCACCGCTCGAGACTCGCTATGCAAATTATTCTGATCAACTCCCTTTATTAAATCGGCTTGTTCATTGCCACGCGTATTCAGCTGGAGGCCCAAAGGTAGCCGCGGCATCTCCAGTCGAGGCTGTTATCTCTGACGGAGGGTGAAGGGGAGGAAACAAGCAAAAAAAAAAGCATTTTTCATAACCAGGGCGTGTTGCAAGCAGCCATCTGAATGATTGACTCCATGTTGGTGTTCACTGATGCCTTGATAAATGAGAGCTGTTGTCAGCACATCTGCATGGATTCGGTAAAAAACAGACGTGCAGCGAGAGATAAATCAACAGTAGAGGAGCAAACCTGAAGCTCGACATTTCCTCTGCTCTTGTTCATTTCCCTAAAGAGAGCTCGTGTCGCTCATGCAGAGAAGGTGACTGAGTCTTGGATGACCGACTCCTATGCGTGTTCAAAAAGGCAACCTAATTGGCCAAAAAAAATCTATGTCAGGAGATCTTTTATGGTAACAGTTTGACACAAACGTTTTGGCTAATTTAGATAATATAATATGATAATATGATGGTAAAAGTGTTGAGTTGAGTACTTTAAATAGTGTTCTTCACAGAGATGGGAAGTAACGAAGTACAAATAC
>NW_015150548.1:1443017-1446229 GCF_000732505.1 Cyprinodon variegatus
CAGAGTACCCTGAGAGAACCCACACATGCTCAGGGAGAACATGCAAACTCCATGCAAAGGGTTTCCACGGGTCATTAAAAATCATTAAAGTCATTCAATTATTATTTTTTAAATTAAGGCCTTAATTGGCATTAAAATTCATTAAATGTGATTATCATGGCATTTAAAATGCTTTATAAAAAATAAAAAAAATGGTCAAATATATCAGATTTAACTGCTCCTTGTTGATCCTAAAGCCATATGTTCAGAACAGAAGCTCGAGGCACAGAAAAAGCTAAGGAATGGGGAAAATGCTAATTTTAACGGCTGGAAAACGAGAAACGTGACTGGATGGTAAAGATTGCGATGGATTTGGCCGTGTTTATATATATATATATATATATATATATATGAGAGTAATGGGTTCTTATTGATGGCATTAAAATTTTTTTCTAAGAGCATTAAATTAGAGCTCCTCCTTCCTGTGTAAACCCTGCATGCAGAAAGACCCCGGGCCGGAAATGGAACCCAGAACCTTCTTGCTGCAAGGCAGCAGTCCTGCTGCGCCACTTTGCAGCCTACTACATACTTAAACCTGACAATTAATTTTAATAATCTAACTTTTATTGGTCTCACATTGGAGAAATGTACCTCTGCATTTAACCCATCCCCTTGGGGAGCAGCGGGCTGCCGTCGTGTGGCTCCCGGTGAGCAATGTGGGGTTAAAGGTCTCAGGGACCCAGGGTGGCAGTCTGTGGGAGTGGGGCTCAAACTCAGAACCTCAGGATTCTAAGTTCTATGCCCTAAACATTAGCCCGCCACTCCCTGTTATGTATTTTAAATAAATAAGCTATATTAAACTAATGAATATGCATTAAGATTTATTTAATTGATTTGTGTTACAATTATTTAAAAAAAATTACATTAGAATGACAAAAATATTTAAATTTGGGTAAAATAAATTTCTTTTTCTCTTTTCTTGGCTTCTTAAATGTTTCAGATCCTCAAAAAAATGCTCACATCAGATATTGATTACCAAAGAACTGCAAAAAGTACTTTTCAGGTTATTATTTCATAAACTGAAGGGAAAAAAGTTTTCCACACTATCAGTCTATGGTTGAAAGTAATCACCCCTCATATTAAAACTCAAATTAAATGATAATTTAGGGCTAGATCAACAGGAACACTAACTATATTTGCCCACCTTTCTCTGAATGTTGCATCCAAAGCGAAAACGCATTAGCATCAGGTTGAAATGCTAAGTCTCTGGTAAAGATTACTTCTACTCCATTTCACTCAGATGTGTATTGTTTTTTTTCTGTTTTGTGAAGAATAAAATTAATAATTTTAGAATAATACAATGCTCAATTTGTTTTTTTACACCTCTAAGAAACTCATTAAAATCATTAAAGCTAGAATAATAGTTCAAATACTTCATTAAGTGAGAGCTGAATTTGAAAAGGAGGCACTAAGAATGCAGAATAGGAGCAAGGAGGAGAGAGAGAGGAGGAAATTCAAGCCGCCTCTTCCTTTAATCACTATAGGAAACGCTTTCTGACCATATTTGCAGACTATTCCTCACTTCAGAGGAAAGAATTTATGAGAGTGTGATCTGGAAAAAGCAGTTTGAAAAGAATACAATTCATAAAACTCAATCTAAAAAAAGAGAAATAGAAAAATATCTGAAAATATAAAACTTTTTAAACAAGTTTTAAATAAAAATTTTTTTTAAATGAACAATGAAATCTAAATTCTGAGGAAAAGAAGTTTCAGTGATTGAATATTTTTCTTTTAAATATCATTTCTGAATTAATTTAATGAATTTCAAATGACCAAATCTGTTCATTGGAACAACAATAACGCAAAATGCACACCTTAATCTACCTAATAAGAAGGTGAAAATATGCATCCTTGCATAGTTCAGGTAGGAGGAGATTTAAATTGGAACAAAGGAATATTCAACTAGTGTTATTGAGCATAAATTAACATAGCAGAACATAAAATCTTAGTTGGAACTGCAGCAGATCTTCTAATAGAGACGTTTTCTGTTGAATGACTGAGTTTCACTATTTTGTATTTAAAAAGATGTGAATGTTCCCGCTGTGTGTCTCCTCAGATGCCCATCAAATGGATGGCTCTGGAGTGCATCCATTACCGGAAATTCACCCATCAGAGCGACGTGTGGAGCTACGGTGCGTCCTAAATGCATTTTTTTTCCTTTTCAAAGAGACGTCAATGACCTTAAATCCTGTTTTCTTAAACCTAATTTTCACTCGATTGCTCTCCTGCTTCTCTCCTCTTTCCCTTCTTGTTCCGTCCTAAAAAGGAGTGACCATCTGGGAGCTGATGACATTCGGTGGCAAACCGTACGACGGCATCCCAACGCGAGAAATCCCAGACATCCTGGAGAAGGGGGAGCGCCTGCCCCAGCCTCCCATATGCACCATCGACGTCTACATGGTCATGGTGAAATGTGAGCAAACGTGAATACTTTAGTAAACAGGGATGATGAAATACAAGGTTTAAGTGAAGCAAGACAGTTATTTTTGTTGCCTTTCCATCTGTGAGGTTTGCCCATTTTGGGCCTGGCAGTAGATAAAAATAGTATTAAATCAGCTGCTGGTTAATATGCGGCTGGTGTCAGCAGTGGGGCAGCTAAGCAGAGGGTAAAGCCCTTCTCCGTTGTCAGCACCTCTAAAGATCACTAATTAAAACATTACATTTGGAGTAATGCGCGCCAAAGTGCGGGAGTGGCTAGGACTACACATGCTGGATTTGTGGCTGGGAGTAGGAACTGCTTTGATGATGTTGCCAGGCAACTACTTAGTCCAAAAGTCGAGGAAGATGCTGCATTCTATCAGCAAAATAGAGTATGAACTAAGGGAAAGTTTGTTTATTTAGCTCCTACTCCCAGCTAAGGGCATTTCAAGGCAAAGATTAACCACAAGTTCAGGATTTAGCGCTTTGTCCAATTTATTTGTATTTCCTCTGATTTACTGTTTAAATTTCTATATGTTAAAGATGTTAAGGGATTAAAATGCTGTTAAAATTCATGCAGCTATGCAGAGCATGTTTTATCTATGGAGCTAAAATAATAATTTAAGGGATGCATCACTTTGTTTGTTTGTTTGTTTGTTTGTATGTGTGCTGTTTACAGGGGTATTTAAACTAGTCATATAAAAAGATATGGTAATTTTTTTTATTGCTTTCCTGCTTTAAAGAAATATAGGGTA
>NW_015150548.1:1447275-1467076 GCF_000732505.1 Cyprinodon variegatus
AAATGTATTCTTTTTTCAATAAGGTTTTACAGATTACATTCTAGTCAAGCCCAATACATAAAGTCAATCTTGCGCACAGGGACCAATAAAAATGTCGTTAATGTCCTGGTGGCCAATCGAAATTCCACCCCTCGCTTCAAAGGAAAGGCCGCCCTCTTTAGTGAAGAGAATTTGATCTGTAAAACGCAATTTGAAGAAAATTGAATTCGTAATGGTCAATCCGATAAACAGAAATTTGCAAAAACAAAAAAAAGCTAAAACCTTTTTACTTTTATAAAAGAAAATTCAGTTTCACTACTGGATTGCATTTATTTTAAATTATATCTTTTTTTTTCAATGTTAAAAATGCGTATTTTCAAATTTCTATTGCCAAAATGTGATACTGGTTTGGAACAATAATGGATCAAGAGTCCCTTAATAAATGGTTTAATAGAGACAAAAAAGTAAAAGTACTAAATATCCAACTAGGGAGGTTCTACATGCATCTTTTTTTTATATTCACCCGTTCAAACGGTATTGATGCTTCAGCTTCATTTCAAGGCCAGAAGAGACGCTGGTTTGTAACGAGTATGCCAGAATCAAACTGATGGTGGTTTAGGGTCTGTGATGGATAGGCCAGCCTCACCAGAGACTACAATGCTATTTTTTTGTTGTTCCCATCTTGTATTTGGAATGCCCAATACTTACCCATAACTTTCTTTTCATATGACCCTTCCAGAAGCCCCCATCTCGTTCATCATCCCTGTCGCTCCCTTTTCCTGGCTGTATTCAGAGCCCTGGTGCTTCTGTGCATGGTTGCAGACTGATCCACCCTCCCATATTTCCAGGAAACAGTCCAGACGCATATTGCCAGAACATGCTTCGAGCTATGCCAACCATCATTTTCTTGGCCAGATTCCCTCGTACCCGTCTGGTCATCACTCAACCTTGTCTGAACTCATCTCTGCCTGAAATGCCCCTGAAAATGATTGCATACAAATGTGTCTCCACTTACTAGTTATCGTTTTTGTTTTGTTTTTTGTTGCACGGTTTCTGTTTCGGAAATCTGAGCGTACGCCAACAATGCCACAATGAACTGGAACTTTCCTGGACTTGTTTGGGGTTCTCAGCTGAAAGGGTTAGAATTGAAAACAAATGTTAGAGTCTGTAATGTCCACAATGAGTTTGGACTGCAAATTTACTATTAAAAGAACAAATTTAAAGTTTTTTAGCTAATTTGGAGGATTGAGATATTTTCTTTTACTTTAAAGAATTGGATGAGATGTGGGCAATAACTAAACAAGTCTCATCCGAGAGGTTTTTCTGTCCTTTCATCCAGCAGTTCCCTAAATCAGTCGAAAGTTTCCCTATAAATGGCTTTCTTTTAGCATCTCCAACCAATATAAAACATAAAACTTTCAGCTTATCAGGGCTTGAAACATCTTTTTCTATCATTTTAAATCTTTGTGATCAAAAATCAACCCGATCATCTAAGCGAGGGGTGGTCACTGAAATCTGCAGCCCAGTCCCCACCTGCTGTTTCATTTTCTCTTCAGGGATTAGCTGTGTTTACTGCAGCTGTAGCCTGAGAGGGGGGAGGAGGGGGGGCGAGGACCTTGGAATGAAAGATAAAAAAAAGAACAGAAACGCACTTCGCTTCTTTTTATCCATCTCTTCCAATGCCCTTGAGCGACACACTCGGTCCGTCGCCTGTAAAGAACTCAATTAAAACGAGCATCTCTGTTGCTCATATGGCATTCTTTGAAAAAATGAAGGCTGATGTTAAAAAGAGGCTAATTAAAATGAATAGTCTTTTTTTCTTCCTGACATAAATGAATGTATTTGGTGAAACATTTAGCACGTTCTGTTAGAAATGCAGCCCTGAGAAGCTTTTTAAGAGCAGCAATGATTGTCTGGTCTGAGCTGAAAAGGCTATAAAAGCAGGAGAAGGTCAAGACAAGTATTTTATTTAAAGATGGTAAAGAATCTTTAGGAAGGTGAAGAACCAGAAGTTTGCCTCCTCATTCACCCGTTTTATCTATTGTGAATGTGTTTAGCAGCTCCGCTTTGTTTCCCTTATTTCTCGTCCAGGCTGGATGATTGATGCAGACAGCAGGCCGAAGTTCAAGGAACTAGCCGCCGAGTTCTGCAGAATGGCTCGTGATCCGCAGCGGTATCTGGTCATCCAGGTATGTCTCCTATCAAGACATAGTTGACATGGGAAAGTCATTGCCAATATGGCTTTTAGTTGGACCTTTAGTTGAACATAAGGGTGTCATCAGACATGGATGGCATAGTCAGCCTAACTTGACCTGATAATGCCAGACCTGTAGAGTCTAGATATCACCTAAGCAGAACACAAAGTAGGCTTTGTTTTCCATTTTGTTTTCCCGAAGCTAACGATTCACACATTATCCCTCTGTAGGGAACATCACTATGTGCCTTTAACCTCTTACACCCTAAGGGGGTATAAATAAATTTCTGGCTGACAAAAACACCCAAAAGTAAATCACTTATAGCCTCACAGCTATTAGATTTAAGAAGAAACTTTTGGTACGTCTGTAAAGGTAAGATGTCATAGAATGGTTTTCTGGTGTCAGCACCATTGTAGCTTTGACCCTGCCTGAAATATTAGGGACAAAATACAAAATATTTTGCATTTTTTGAACCTCGCCAAAATTTTCTTTGAAATAAACATTGCAAAACACTACCAAAATATTATTTATAGCGCAAAAAAGTAGTACAGACTTTTAAATCTAAATGTTGTGTAAAAATACACTAAATTTGGACTCAATCAGATGAATCATATTTATTTTAGAATGGTATTAGTGAGAAATTTCTTAGGCGGAGAGGCCATTTTCGCACATTTATCCAAAAATGTCACCAAACTGTGCCAAATGTGTTTTTTACATCAATACTGGGGGTTTGGTAAAATTACGAGGTCACGTAGCAGCTGGACCCGCCGGTGGGTCCGTAGGGTTCTAGGGGTTAAGAATTTATATAGTTTAAAAACAGAAAAAACAAGTCAAATTTGAGGTCTAGTGTACTCTTTAAATGTCCGTTTTCGCCAGTAAGTCCAATCTTAGACTAGCCCAGAAATGAGACTTGGCATAGTCTATTGGTGATTGCTTTTACCAGGGTGAAACTATAAATTATTATGTTTTTCCATTACAATGCAGATTTATTTTTTACCTTAAATATTAAAGTTTTTATTTACTAAAGTGGGACAAACTTAAGAGCTCTCTAAAGGCAGAGGTGATACTATATCCGAGCTCCGCATCCAATTAAGTATTTCAATCAATTTGGAATTCAAGCATTTGGACCAAAACGAAAACCTGTCATTTTTATGTTTGTGATTCAGGGGGACGACAGGATGAAGCTCCCCAGCCCCAATGATAGCAAGTTCTTCCAGAGCCTTTTGGACGAAGAGGACCTTGATGACTTGATGGATGCAGAGGAGTATCTGGTGCCTCGGGGTTTTAACGTGACCGCTTCGTCGGGCACAGCGAGGCCTCGGGTCGACTCCAACAGAGTAAGAGAACTGCTCACGTTTCGGAGAGGCTTTTGGATGTTTTACAGTGATGAGATAAAAACCTCAAAACTGTTTCCACAGTAAAAGTGAGAACAACATCTATGAATGGATAAGAAGATCTGTTGTAAGGCAAATTACAATTTAATAACTCAATGTAACAAACTGCACTTTAATACTTTTCAAACTGAAGCTAAATCTTCGAAAAAAGAGGAAAAATAAATCATAACATCTAACGTCATTTAACAGATAACCTGTAAGTGTAATTTACTATAATTAATAAGCATAAAATGCGTTTTATTTTTACTTCATCTGATCCATTCAGTCTTCTAATCATATTTGCTTCTTAAACCTAGATCAAACTAAATAGTCATGACAGAATAATGCAATAAAATAAATGCACAAAACCATTGCATTGTTAAACCATTTGCTTTACTGCCATTTTACAGCTGTTTATTATACAAATGCATAACAATCTTCATCTGACAATACTTGACTCATAAAGCTCTTGTATTTTGTGCCTGAAGCTAAACAAAAAGCAAGCCGAGTTGCAAAATAAAGAAAATATTCAAATTTATTCCAATCCACAGCAATCTAGAGTCAGAGCAAAGAGAAATCTGCCCCCCAAGGATTCTTAGACTCTTAATGTATAAATAAGCATCTTATTAATTATTCAAACCTTACTTCAAGTATACAAAATTCCCAAAGATCCCATCATGTCATTATTTATTGGTTAAATATCAACATTAAATGGGACTCCCCAAGAGATAGTAAACCCACATAACATAAAGGGGGTTCTGTCTTTTTATTGTTATTACCATTCAGAGATGGGAGAGGAATCGGCACCTTATGGCTTTATTAAAACGAGAAAAGAATCATTTAGTTCAATATATTTTGTCAGAATAAATGTTGTTAAACCATGTTCCCGCAAATTTTTTGTAATATTTTACCAAGACACTCACAAAATTATTTAAAGGGAGTTTATACTTTACATTAAGGCAGACATAACTTTTTCCTCGTCAAAACGACTAACTTTTCAGAGTTAAAACAGTGGTGGAGAATAGAAGTATTAATATTGTTTTAAAAGGAAGTTTTAAGTATATATAAATGACTATATTTTTCATAAATTTTGACATTTACATCCTGGTTATAATGCCAAAGTCCAAGCAAAAGGATTCTGCACTAATCGGAATTATAGGTTGAGGTCACATGAGACGGAGCTCAAGCGTAGCCACATGCTAGTAGCTCAGTGACAGAGCTGAGAAAAGCTTATTTTCAGTGTCATATTTCTAAGATTCAAGACAAAAAAAAAGAAGCATAACAAGCTTTAACATTTTCAGTGTTGGTGTCCAGTGTCCAACTAAAGGAAGCAAAGTGTCATGATTTTACTAAAGTTCAGACCCAAATGCTGAAGACCAAACAGGGAGACCAGGAGAAAAGGTTTACACAGGTTTTATTGAAAAGATAATGCTGAGAGAAGTGTTGATCTGAACACAGCTCAACCGGAACTGAAAAGTGAGGGGAAGGCACAGCGATTAGTTCAGGCTCAGTGGGAAATTTGATTCCTGAGAAGAGGATCTGGTTGCTGACACACGTTTCCAGAGAAGTTGTTGAATCTTTGACTCCGGTCTGTATGCTGTTGTTCCAGTGTTTGTCTGATTCGGTGGACGGCGGAACAGGGTTTACCCACAATGCGGTTGTTTGTAGGTGAACGGAGAAGCTGACTGCCACTCCTGCGGTACTTGAAAGGGTCGTAGTGGAAATGAATCCTTTTCTCAGTGTGAAGCTCAAACGATCTCTTGGGGAAAGTGGGTCCAAACCTCCTGTTTGTAACCCCAGCTGAGCTTGAAGCTCTGTTGATCCTTCCAGGGAGAGAAGGACCGAAAAACCCAGTTTGCAGGATGACTTCCTGCCGAGAGGCAAAGACAAAAACAATGTTAAAACTAAGGTTGACAAGAACTCAGTTTGACTCAGCTAAACTCAGCTTGGCTAGAGTACCTAAACTGGCAAACACTCTGGCGTCGACGTAGTGGCAGTCAGCAGCTTAAGAACACTCCGTTAACGAGGTAACCATCAGCAGGTGTGTGAAGAGGCGGACCAGAACCAGGCGCCTCCTGGTGGAGGAAGGGAGACAAATACAGAAACACAAACACACAGACAGGAGTCCTGACACAAAGTTGCTTAGAAACCATGTAGAGGTTGCTGCTTTTCCTTCTTAAATTAGTTCTTACTACCGATTAGCATTAGCATTGACCATTACTTGGTTACCACCTTGAAACCTTTTGTGATTTTAATTTCTGCAGTCAGCCTTACAATTCAGCAGGAACAACCAGTGTTGCATTAAAGATGCAAGCATCAATCAGTAGCGCATAGGAAGTGGCATAATTTGTATAGAGAGGGAAAAAAACGACAACACACTTGTAAAAATGTTTGAACTTCAATGGTTTAAGTTGTGCAAGATGTTTTTGCAGCAAAAATGTTAATTTGTGCTGCTTTTGTTGTAACGTTATTAGCTATTGGTCTAAGGGGCGAGACCCCAACCCATCTCCCATAAACGACATTAATTAAAAATGGTGTCAAATGTTGAGTACATTTGTGCAGCAAAAACTTTTATTAGGGTTGCTTTTTGTTTGAAGTTGTTGATGAAAGTTCAAAAAGTCGACCAACCGCAATAAAACGACAAATTCAACAAAAATAGGGTAAAATGTTATTGCTATGTATGTGCAGGAAAAATTTGTCAAAAGGTTTGATCAAAAAAAAAAAACTTTTTACTGACCAAATATATCAAACGTTTGTCATCTTTTTGGGGTAATGTCAAGAACACACCAACCCAGACCAAGGAGTACAGAGACATTGCCTGCAGAGGCTAAAATCAGGTGGCTGGTAAGGTTAAGAAATTAAATTATAAATTTTGAAAACTTTTTGTGTATGCTCTGATTACTATTCTGAAAGTGTTTCAACTCGAATATTTGGATATTTTATAAAAGCAAAGAGAGAAGACATGTAATTTCTACAGATGTCATTCACTGACTCCCATATATACTACTGCCAAAGCTGTTGTCCTTTAGAAGCACTCAAGGGGGTTAAGAGTTTGCAATACACCAGTGATTTTCTTCCACTAATGCTCTATAGTTCCAACATTTCCATTCCAGCGGCCTGCTTTAAATCTGGACTTATGCACTAAGGTCCCCAGGCCCCGACTTTCATTACTTGGCACTTTCTAAGCAAATAACACATCCCCTCTTAAAAGGCCTAAGCTGTTTACTAATAGACAATAAGAGCAGGATAATGCGGCATGTACCTCGTGCTGCTGGAATAAGGCTCTGCATCTTATGCAGCTTTAACCCCTGCAATCTGCAAATCTCTTCTTGCCGGGAACCAGTGCTGAAGGTCAGTAAGTCTGTCTCTGTTTTGATTGTCCGGTCAAACCAGGGGGAAATAATTAATCTTTCAAACAGTTTCCTTTGAAGCTAGAATCTAGTTATTTCCTATGCCTTTGCAGAGGTGGTCTCTGTTATCTGAGTCAATTTGCCTTCATACTTAGACTAAAAAGAGGCAGTTAATGACTTCATTTGAAGCAGGATTCAAGTTAGAAATTTGGAGGAGGAGGCAGTTGACTGCAGGGGTGGTTAGACTGTAGGAGTAGGTGGACAGCTATAACTCCAGGACATTTATCTTTTTTCTCGTTGTTTTTTTTTGTTGATCTGCTTGATGTAATTGTTGCTCTGTGCTCACAGTTTGCACGAGTGCAGAAGAAGAAGGGCTGCATTAAACAGCCCAAGGCAAGCCAACACAGCACCATGAGAAGCCCTCTGCTTCGCGTGTCATGTTTTGTGTTTTCTTCTGGGGGTTTTCATTCTTTTTTTGAAGTTAGAGTGTAGGAATTGCTTCTTCACCCGGCTGCCCCTCACAATCCCTAATGGGTACAAAGCAAAACTTGGAGGCTTTAATTTATTGTTATTCTTAGGCCTCCTGTGAGATTTTCATATTAAAATTCCAGTGTTTCTCAGATGCAATCAAGTTCTCAAATTGGTTCTTGGCTAATTTTTTAAATTTAAGTGGTGTAAATGTCCAGTTTACAGTATTGTATCACAATTGTATTGATGACATTGCAATGTTTCCCCATAGATACAAAAGTACTCATACTCTAGTCTACAACCCAAAACATAGATTTTATTAGACTGTGAAAGACCAACATAAAGTGGTACATCATTGTAAAGTAGAAAGAAAAATATTAGTCATACCAGAAACTACTGCTTTCCAAAAGTTTCTATGTCTGCACCGAATGTGTAAGAACTGACATTGTGGTAATGACTTACAGTTACAGTTTGTTGCACACTTAAAACAATAGGTATTTGAAAAACATTAAAATGTGGTTGAGATGTTTGGGGTGGGTCTGGTGCCCCTCACTCCTGCTATTGATCCTATCCTCCTGCTCAGGAACACTTGCAAACCTATGTAAAAGCCACATTAGTTTGTTTCCAGGCGTTCAATTGTTGTGGTTAGTGTTTTTTTAATCCAACATTGATGTGAATCAGAGACCCGTCTGCCATTCTCCTAGGTCGCTGGAGTCTGTTTGTCATGGGTTTTGTTATTGGCTGTTTGAATAATGAGGATGCTGGTTTTTTGGGGGTTATTTTAGCTTTTTTTTTAAAGTTTTTAAAGCACAAATAGCTCGTTTTTTCAAGAAAAGAAAAAGGAAAAAACATAAAACAATGTTAGCATTTTCCACTACTTAAAAAACCCATTCTTCACCACAGAACCAGTTTGGCTATCGAGATGGGGGCCCAAATGCGTCGGAAGGAGCCCTGGCCGGGGCACAAAGCAGCGGAAACCAGGAAGCTTCTGGCAGCCAGGGACCAGCTCCGGAGGACCAGCGCTGCAATGGAAGTCTGCACAGAAAGAGCCAGAGCCAAGCTGCAGGGGAAGACAGCGGGACCCAGAGATATAGTGCCGACCCCACCATCTTCCTGGGGGACAGAACGTCCAGAGGCGACACTGATGAGGACGGCTACATGACGGCAATGAAAGACAAGAGTTCCTCAGGTATTCAAAGAGAAAACCAAGCAGTACAACGCTTAAGAAGACTTACCCTAACCCTGCCATGCCTTTAGTCATTACTAGTGTTGTACCGATATCGGCGAGTACCAACAAATAGGGTACCGATACCATTTTGAGAGCCATAAGTTTATTCAACTATTGTCACCCACTCCTGGTAGGCAATAAAAAGTTCTACTGGATTCACTTTTAATTTGATTTTTTCCTGCTTCACAAAGGTAGGCAGCAGCTTGACAAAGCCATGATGGCAATTATTTTGCATTATTATGGTATCAGTATGGTATACTGCACAGCCAGGTATCGGGTATCAGTATCGAGGCCAAAAAAGGGCATCTGCGCAACACTAGTCATTACATCACCAAATACAGCCCCGCTCTATTAATTTTGCTTTAATTTCATTCGATTATGGGGCTTGGACACAGTGGGGAAGAGGTATTTGTTTTCCACTTTGAACCCCCCACAGATGGAGTTTCCACTGTTGGCGTTCTGCCCATATGGTCCTCTGTGGCTACAGTTATTAGCTGTTGATCCTTCTGTACTTTCCCTGTATTTTCTTTTTTTATTTTGCTTAAATTGATTTAATTTCTATCGTGACAACTTCCTTATCTTTTATCTCTATGGCTTCCCCTCTGCAGAGTATCTGAACCCTATCGAGGAGAACCCCTTTGTATCCAGGCGTAAAAATGGTGAGATCCACGCTTTGGACAACCCTGGGTACCACAGCACGCCCAACAGTCAACCTAAAGGAGAGGATGAGTACATCAACGAGCCCCTCTACCTCAATACCTTCCACAATTCTGCTGAGCTGGGCCTGGAGGCCCTGAGGAGGAACGGTTTACCCTTACCCAATCTGCCTCCTTCTTCCATCTCAGCCTCTGCACCAGGTTCCCATCTCCCACTTACAGTTCAGACCAGTCTGCCCCACTACCCTTTGCCCTCGGTACAACCATCTCCTGCTGGCCTGCCCTGCCTCCATGTCCCAGCAACTCACATCCTCCATACCCACAACACCATCAAACCTCCAGGTGGCTCCGTCACTACAAGCCAAGCAGGAACTTCTGCTCAAGCCCAGGTGAGCCAATCCGGTTCCCTTTCAACTTCAGCCACCTTTGGGCATGGAAGCCTGCCAGCGTACCAGACCTTCACCCATTCACATCCGGGGAGCTTGCTGAAACATGGAGGGCATACATCAGGAAAGGCCAGCGGGAAGAAGCTCAAGGTAACCTTTGACAATCCTGAGTACTGGCAGCACAGCTTGCCCCCAAAATCATCCATACAGGTGGCCCCTGACGGGGCCCAGGGAGGCACAACCAATGCCAAGCTCTTCTACAAACAGAACGGACACATACGGCCAGCGGTAGCCGAAAACTCAGAGTACATGTCTGAATTTGCTCTAAAGTCCGGCACTGTTCTGCCACCTCCCCCCTACAGGCAGCGAAACACTGTGGTCTAGATTGCCCCACCCACCCCCCAATCTGCCGTCCGGACATCCTATCTGGTTCCACCATCAGTGGCGTCGAACAAAAAAAACGACCCGACTCTTTGCCATCTGCTGTAGCAACATCCAAAGGAGTTGGACAGGTATAACCAACTCGGACACCTTCCCTATATCCAGTCTGGTCCATTTCTATTTGTAGATAGACTCTTACGACTCGATGAGATGCTTATGGCAAAAAGATCAGGTGGTGGAGGTACTCTGTGATGATGCACCAAGGCAGACGCACAAAGGATCCAGCTTTGGGGACATGAACTCACTGCCAGCCACCTTGGTGTCAATTCTGTGAGAGAAACAAAGGCTTTTCTATTATTTGCCAGCAAAAAAAGAAAAAAGAAAAGCAAAGAGGATGAGCAATAGTTTCTTAAATAGGAAAACCATCACTGAATGAGGTGGAAAAAGAATAAAGAATGTGAGAAAAGAACAAGGCGCAGTATGGAAGGAGCAACAGAAAAAGACTTACCCGTCATATTCAGTGTTTTTGCCTTTCGGGTTATAACGTGTGTTCTTGAATTTTCCATCAAATGTGTGAAAATCATCTAATCCTATTGTTACTGTGATGATGTGATGGCCAGAACTACAACGATCTCTTTTCTTTGTAGTTCAACCTCAGACTTTATACAACCGCCTGAAAATATCCAGGGCAACTACTGTTAGTTATTTCCTTTGTTTGTTTTTGGTGGACTGCTGTAAGCTTGGAGATGATGATCAAAAATCCCATTCAAGGGGGGAAAAGTACACTGTTGTTACTTTTCTATACACTACTGAAAATGATTCATTTTCTACACTGTTTTTTTTCCCTTTCACATCTCAAAGCTAAATTTAATGAGTAAATGTGAAGTAAATTGCTGCAGACAGACAACAGTGAAAAGATCATCTGGAAAGCAGCAGAACTCAAAAAGTAGATCACAGGGAGAGGAATTCCTCGGAAGAAATTTTAGCGAAGGTTTCTACAAGCTGACTGATGAAGACCTCAAGGAACGATTGTGGCAGTACAAGCAGGGTGCAGGAAAATAGACAACCTGTTAATGCGTGCTTGCATCAGTGTGATTGGGATGAGTGACTATGTGTGTTTCAGCAAGCCATCTTGGCCCCTTTGAGAAAGAGAAGTATCGTTATTAACAACTTAGTAGTGTTGTTATTAACAGCTATAGATATTAACCAACAATGTGCTTACGAGGGGTGAATTTTGGCATGGGTATTGCAATAAGATACGTGTCACGATATTTGGATCACAATACGATATTATCGCAATATCATTATATATTGTGATATTTTTCCAGCTATCAAAATTAAATGAAAAATAAATAGATAATATAACAGAGAGCAAGAGTTGTATATGTTTATCAGAAGATATTGATCACTTAGTTATTTTGGTATCCATGGTGTTTGGGGTTTGAGTCAGTCCACTTCTTCCACCGTGACTGCCTCAACTATAGATATGGTGTTGCGCCGTACAGCAAAGGGGCTCCAATGCTCTATCTGTCATAGTGGCGATGCCGCAGTAGTCCATTTTAGCTCATCATTTTAGGTTAAAAAAATGTTTTTTTTCAATATTAGGAACTGAAAGATTGATATTATATCGATCATCTGAAAATCTCGATAATATCGCCAAATCGATTTTTCCCCACACCATTAGTGCTTACACTGGTAGTGAAAAATCTTTAGGAATGGGTCAGTAGCAACAAATCTCCGGAAACATTCTAGAGTCCTCACGGTCCAGGGATTTTTCTGGACACATACTGTAGTTTTACACTGGACCTCTTGATCTGTCCTCTACAGTACTGCTGTTTCCTTAGTGGTTTTCGCATCATATTTGTCAATATTTTTTAAGCTAACGCAATGAAATTTCTTATTAAGCTCATAAATTGTAGGGATCAAAATGTCTGCATACTAAGAAGGTAATTCAACCATTTGATTCAGGTATAGCAACTTTTCACGACACCTTTGGTCGTCCTGATTGCACTGCTTTGCCGTTAAGATTGCGAAAACCTACAACCATAGGACCGGTATAATAAAAGTTTTATATCACATAAAGTGATTTAAAAATTGTTTTTACACCATGCTCATGCTAAATATGAACTTTTTTTTCCCATATTAGCTTTGTTGTTATCAAGATTAAGTAAAAAGTACTCAGTCGTCAGGCCAGTGTGAAAATGTAAAGAACAACGGCTTGACCTCCAGGAAGGCAGCCATTTTCTGCGCTGTTCTTTTCAGGATCATCATTCCAACTCCCTCGGGTGTCTTCTGCACTTCCTTACTGGTTCTTCCTCTATGATTTTTTCTTGCTCCGTTTCACACAGCTAAATAGTCTAACGTACATTAAATCCTCTAATTATGGCAAAGAAAAAGATATTTCCAGGCAATCAACTTCTCACAGGGCAGATTACATATGAAGTTTAAATATAGACAGAAGGATGGGCTGCTAGGCTAACAGTATGAGGTTATTTACATTTACATTTTTATATTACTTCAGTTAATTTATTGATGCATTAACTGCATCAATCTGCATTTATCCGAAAGCCAATAATCTCTGTCTCCAATTTGTGTCAAAGGTGTGTGATATTCTCAAAGATCTTTCTTTTAAATTAGTCGTTTACTCATTTTTACTCAGTCTTCGTTCGCCATTGAAACTGCGTCATTGTTAAAACTGATATACATGCTGAGCTCATTTCTATCAGAGCTGTGTTTTTTATTAACCTTATTTATATATTTAATGGTGTCTGAACGAGTTTGACTATGCACATGTAAAGCTGTATATGTTTTTCCTTTCCCTGGAGCACTTTGATCAAAGCCATGGGTAGAAAGTGTGCGTTATACCCTGCCTCGCTGAAATATTCAGCTTGTTTATATGGTAGTTTAACACTTCGGAAATCAAAAGCTGAAGCGTGAGTCTAAGGAAAGTAATGCCTTCAAGAGTTCAATGAGGAAAAAGAAACAGATTTGACGGTGTTGCCTGCCAGCGGAAAAATAAATGCTTTTTTCAGTTTTTTTTAATAACATTTAAAATTCCTATGAACATATTATGACTAATTCATCAAATAGTGTCTTGTAACTGCCTTTGCAACTCTAATTCTGTGAAATAGAGACAAATTTTCATATCAAAGTTAAATATTTATAGCATATTTTAGCTTGTTTATGCTGAGCAATGGAAGAAAAATTCCTATTCTGGGATTATAATTTGGTAGAAAAGAGTAGACGAGCTAAAATAAAATCTATGCTAGGCATTGTTTGCCCTCAATGAAACTGGAGGTAAAGGCAGATTATATGAGTATATTAAGAATCACTGGATTACAAACTATATATGACCGAGAGGGTAACTGAGTTGCTAAAACATGGAAAATCCAAGCCCATCAGAGCTATTCTGCTTTAAAGGGGTCATAGAATGATTATATAGGGTATTTGGTGCTGGTCCTTAAGGTCCCTGAACAGGGTGTGTAACATTGGTTGGGCTGAAAATGGCATATTTGCTGTTCTATGAGCCCTAATACAAGCCTGGATAAAAGCCCTAGAATAAAACAAAAGGTTTTCTTCCTTTTATGGTATGCTAATGAATATTTAGATGAGCCGTGCCCTGATTGGTTGGTTTACAACGAGCAAAGGTGTTGAGCAAAGACGCATCATAGCAACAAGCACTCGCTCAATGAAACATCAGAATTGTTGATATGGTAGGGTGACCAGACGTCCTCTTTTTCCCGGACAAGTCCTACTTTTCATACCTAAAAATGCATGTTGTCGAAACACACCGGGCATTCCAACTGAGTCGTCAGCCCCGGGGCTGGTCGCTCCGTAGTCGGCGGCGTACCGCGTTACGGAATGCACCCCCTGCATACCGTAACCGGGTCAGTTTTAGTCACTCCGTCCCCGGCTGTCTCGGTTCGAATTCCCGGACCGGTAGAAAGCCAAAATTGGCTAGCATTGCTTAGCAACAAAATATTACCTATAGCTTGCAGTTGTAATGGCCTTACGGTCGGAACAGTCCCTCGTTTCAGTAAAAGAAGTTTAGAAAATCCTGCTTTGAACTGTCAAAGATTTTGAAAGCTGTCTTCGGTAAAATGCTTAGAGCAAATGAACATCAAAATTTGCAGGGATCTTCTGATAGACAAAAATAATCCATGCCTGTCGAGTCTTTAGATCCTTGGGAAAACTTTGTAAATGTCTTCACAGTCTGTATGTAAATGTATGCCAATGTAGGCCAGAACCAAAAAAGGCAACATCCCCGAATTGACGTCGACTCAGGGCTTTGTTTGAATTTGTCGGTTTTATGGTGGAATTTTAGAATTGTGAGTTTTGCAGAGAAAGGAGGTGTAGATGGGGGTTGAACTTCTCTGTACGTCCGTTTCACCCGCTGAACTATCGTTATTCATCTATGACAATGTAAACTCGGTTTTGCATTCTATGACCCCTTTAAATATACTGTTGTTTTTGTTAGGGTACTGGTTAAAAAAAAACAAAGCGAAAAGAGCTGAGCCTTGATAACCTTTTTGTTTCTTTTTTTGTTTCTTTGTCCTGCACTTATGACTCATAGTACGAATATATATTTGGCTGTTTTACATATTGCTATTTAGCAAAATCTAATGGCTACGAAAAAATTTAACATTTTTAAAGCCAAACCCATACATACATACAGTATGTGTTTGTCGAAAATCCTTCCTAATGAAAATAATTAGGCTATTCATACGGTTTGTAGTGGCAAAATGTATCTTATATATTATTAATATTGTTCAACTTTAACCATTAACCTGTTTTTTTTTTTTTTTTTTTTTTTTTTTTTTTTTTTTATTGAAATACTAAATGGGAAGGCCCAGAAGGCAGCTTCATGTTTTGTTTTTTGTTTTTTTTTTAAATATGGCAGTTTGAACAGCTCTTTTATAATTTTTTTTATTTTACAATATACGCATGTGAATCTGGCACAGAAGGATAAATCTTTGATTAATATTGCTGACATAGAGAAATATAATACTATTTTTTTTCTATCGATGGATAAGGGTCACATTTTTAAATATTTTACTTTGTTGTTTGATCTAAGCCATGGCAAAAAGTTTATGTTGCCAATTTTTAATGAAACTTAATGTAACTTTTATTAATTTCAAAAAACTTCAGCTAGCGTGGTTAGCTTAGCCTGTGGGTTAAAACCAGTTTCTACCTTTAGCTACAAAAGCCAATCACAGACTGGACATGTGTCTTCAAACAGCCATCTTTGTTTTACATGAACAAGTAAAAACATGGAAATGTTTTATGGCTTCTGTTTCTTAATCAAACCTACTCATGTATATGTAATTTAGCATAAATTTAGCAGATTGTTTTTTATAGGTACGCTGTATACAGAAGATAATTGTATCGTTTCAAAGGGACACAGACTCACAGGAAACTTTTGCTTTATTAAATAAATTATTCACATATTTATTAAAAAAACAAACTACTAATGTATGTGCATACTTGGCAAAACACTGAACAATAAAAATCATTGTTTATACTTTTTAAAACTAAGCTGGATTAAAGGATTGCGGCGCCAGGCCGGATTTCCGGCTCGTAGCGATTGCCCATGGGTAAAGAAAAAAATCACTCAAAATAAATTAAATGTAAATAAATTTTAAAAATACAATCGAAATACCCTTGCGTTTTTCAGCCAATGGTGGCAAAGAATCGCTCTGAAACTAACAGTATTAGCCAAACAGAAGATGGAGGCGGGTTCTGCTCGTGCGGTCGCGCACGCTACACATTTGCCAGGAGCTACGGCAACAAATGATTTACCAGCGTCAAAAACTGACCTGGTATGCGAGTTAAAAATAAGGGTTTGTGCTTTCCTCACGGAACACAACCTCTCATTTAAACTAGATGCACTTTTGCCATATTCTGGCTGTTCTTTGGTATTGTCATGATTTTACAAAGTTCAGACTCAAATGCAGAAAACAGAACAGAGAGACCAGGGAAAAGGTTTAACGGGTTTTATTGAAGAGGTAAAATAGAGGGAGAAGTGTTGCTCTGAACACTGCTCAACCGGAAGTTTCCAACAAAAAGTGTCCTTTGTAGAATCCAGTCTGTGTGGGATGTTCCAGTGATTGTCTTGTTTGATGTTGATGTTGTTTGATGTTTGATGAGGGTTTACTCAGACTGTGGTTGTTCCTTGGTGAACGGAGAAGCTGACTGCCACTCAGATTTCCTGCGGTTCTGGAACGGGTCGTAGTGGAGATGAATCCCTTGCTCAGTATGAAGTCAAACGATCTCTTGGGGGAAAAGTTGACTCAAACCTCCAGTTTAAATCCTTAGCTCAGTTTGAAGCTCAGTTGATCCTTCCAGGGAGAGAAGGTCCGAAAAATCCAGTTAACGTTAAGCTGGATTTGTATTGACGCATCCGTGAGGTAAACACAGCAGAATTACCTCATTTAGGTGGATTTAGCATAGAGGTTTACTGTTTATTTAGCCTCAAAATTTCCACACTGCACTGCAAGGATTTTTTTTGGAGCTATTCGGAGAGCTCTGCGAAGGTTTGCGAACATTCAGCGACATCTTATGATTTATCCCATTATTGATTGTGGAAAAAAACTCTTGGGAATAAATTACAGCCACTCTGAGATGACAGAAAGAAGCTTAAAACAGTTGCGTTTTAAACTTGCTTTGTTCTTGTAAGCTTGCCATTTGTGCTGTACACGTCTCGAGGAGATGCAATGTCCGCTCATCTCATTTGAACTTGTGCGTCAAGCATAAGTACGTTAGCGTTCAGTGTAAATTATTTTTCTACTGTAGTTACAAAAGGCTAGTTTCACGTTATCAATTATGTTTTGGGTTTTTTTTGTAAATCGAAAAAAAACCTTGTTGAAGTTTTCTTTATTCAATAACTCACTCACTATTGTTTGAATTTGATCCAACGCTGTAAATCTATAGTCAAAACAAGGTTATATTGGAGAACAGAAACCTCAAATTTATTTTGTTCTAAGATGTTACAGATAATTTTTGTAAGAAATATAACACTAAGGTGGTTTTAAGTTGTTTAAAAGCTTGCTTAATTATTTGTGGATTTGGCCTTACATTTTTTAAAAGTGATGAAAATCAGCATGTTTCAGTGTTTCAGGGTTAAAAAAACGATAAACAAGATTACTAGTGTCATGTTTTTCACATGGCCTTGTGTTTAAAACAAAACCCCATGCAACAATGAACACATTAAAATATGAATGCTTTCATTTAACTTTTTTTTATTCTTTAAGTTCAACATGTAAATGCGAACATAGTGTGTGAATAATAAATCAATTTCGCGCGAAGGCACAAACCAGATGGCAGGGATTATTAAAACATCTAGTTGTTTTTTGATAACATTTTTGTTCAGTATTTAGGAGCAAACGAGAAGACATAGTCTTACTTTGTTTTACCTGAACAGAACAAGATGGGAGACCTGTTTTGTGTTGTCAAATGGAGAGGAAATCAAAAAACCACACAAATGTTTGTTTATACAGGTTTCATTTTATATAAAGCCTGCTCAATAATACACTATACTGCCAAAAGTATTCACTTATCTGCCTTGACTCCCATATGAGCTTTGGTGACATACCATTCTTAATCCATAGGGGTTCAGCACAATTACGGAATATGATTTGTAGACTGGATTTGTTCCATCGGTGCCATCATATCATATTTCTATGCTGGAATTCACTGAGTTACTAACATCGACTCATTCTTTCAAAAAAGTCTGTAATTAGTTGCTTGATTTTATACACATGTGGCCATGGGACTGATTGGAACACCTGATTCCAATCAAATTTGGATAAGTGTGCAAATACTTTTGGGAATATTGTTTATATGAGCTAGGTCAAACATGCCATTTTTTTTATTTTTTATTTTAACTGAAGGAAATCATTAAAAGACAAGGTTTTCTTTCTTTTTTTTGTTGTTAAAAAACAGCTGCTCATATTTCTGTCATTTAAGAACCTTCTCATGTATTTATGAGCTTGGACCACATGATTTAAATCAATTCGTACTGTAGGTGCAGAACACTTGAAGGCAAGACAAATTTGATTTAAAAAAATGGTTTGCTTAGTATTTATTTCAATATTTTATCTGATAGCATTACCATGTTTGTGTAAAGGAGGCCTTATATTTTCTTTTAAAGTACTGTTTTAAAATATTGATTTCCCTAAACTAGACAGCAAAGACACCAATTCATCAAACACCTCATTCTGTATGTTCTGGTTAGGAGATTGTGTTTCCTAGCAATAAAGCGACACATTTCTAGGCTAAAAATATAAAATTTCTGCAGATTAAACTTCACAAATTGATGCTTAAATATTATTTCAAGAGACATCTGGGTGTGTGTGAGTGTGTATGTGCGATGATGGCGTTTCCCGCGCTCTACCAAGGCTGTAGTTTATTCACTGTTGTATTGCCTACTGTACTTTATTCTAGATTTAGCTCCAAACTTTACCTGTTTGAGTTGTAATCACACAATTTATCACCGAAATAAAAAGGTTATCCTTCTTTTTTCCTCCCTATATAAAATACCAGATCAGTGTAACTGTACAGAATCAGCGGGCGGGGGTCACAAACAACAAATGTGAATAGTATTTTTCTAAAGCATTGTAATGGCCGAGGTGGTGAATTTGTACATTTAGGGAGGGGATGCTTTGAATTTATATCCCCCGTTCTCTCCGACTCCGTTTTCTCCTGCTTATCACAACTTGTACAAAAAAAGACTTACATATTTGCTTTATGTGGGTGTATCTTTGGACTAATGGGGATTTGTTTTTAAAAGTGCTTGTTGACATTTTTATCATGTAAAACAATGTTCAGTGACCCTACTCCAGACTTTAGTGGCTGTCCTCATGTACTATTTTATTTCATGTAAACATCCAAACTCTATAATGGTAATAGAGTCAGGCTTATCAGTGTTATTTAATATTTCACTTCCTTCACACCTGTTAGATTAATCCATTCATACTTACAAGGCTTTTTTTCCCCCCGTAAGTCCCGTATTCTTGCCATCTTAACTGTGAAACCAATGCTGCCAGCTACCCTGGACAGCTCCATCTTGCTCTGCCTGATTTCTACTAAATATATTACTGAGCCAAGTCTAACGTCATCCTTTTCCTAAAAGGCAGAGCACATCTTTCTTAAGCCAGCTTGTTTACTTTTCCATTTCCGATTTCTTTTTTGCATGCTTTTAGAGGTGATATATTGGGGAGCAGCTATTCTTCTTTTTTTTCCTTCGACACTTTCCACACCCACGGTCATTGGTGACTATCTCTCTCCAAGTCCTTTAAAATCACGCCCAAAGCTTTATATCAGAGAAATACCCTTCCTCATGTTTGTTACATGAATCTGTCAAAAGTATATTTTTAATTTAATATAAATAAAGATTGATTCCATATATTTTGGGGTTCATTTTGGTGTAATTCTTTTGCATAAAATCTACACATTTATTTTTGTTATTATAGGTGTACTTGAAGAACATTTTGGTTTTAGAGCAGTCTATAATGAGGGATAGGAGTATACGAGTATCTTCAACCTGACAGATTTCAATTTCTTTTTCTGCTTTATTTTGTCACACTTGAGAAAATCTTTTCACTAAGTTAATTCTGAACAGATAAAGATAATCTGAATAGATACCAGAGGCTAAAACTTTGTTTTTTCTTGCTAAAATACATCATAATAAGGTGACATACCACAGTCTGGCCAGCCTTTGGAGCTATAGCAGCTACACCTTTTCCAAAGAGACTGTATGCAAGGTTAGGCACCATATTGATGGGAAT
>NW_015150548.1:1468941-1470410 GCF_000732505.1 Cyprinodon variegatus
GTTGGCTATTTTTTGTTTTATTTGGCAAAATGCTAATTTGATTTGTGTTTATCTGACTGTGTTAATTATCATTCCAACACTTAATGAAAAAAGTATTTACGGTATTATTATCTAGAGACTATTAATAAAAGGAGGTGAAATGCATCCGAGCATGTGATGACGTCACGGGTACGCTTCTGTTCCAGTTCACCCATATTTATACTGCATGCTTCCATTCTCCCCGAGTCCACACTTTCCTGAGTTCTTGTCAAGAACATACTTGGCGAGGACACAAGTCCATATTTGCGTTCTTGTGAATTGAGAAGCGGCCACTAATTCAGAGTGGGACCAAATGCACTCGGACTGGTGTTAAATTAACTCTTAAAGTGTGCTCTGGCTGCGCGGTGGATGCGTGTGGGCGAAGCTACCCTATACTTTCTTTGACTGTAACAATGGCAGCTATATTTGCTGTCATCAGTGGGTAAAAGGTAGTTTGAATTTAATTGTTAAATTCAATGTTACTTTAATTTACTGAAAACCTTTGTGGAGAAAGTCTGGAAGAATCTAAGATTTCTTAAAAAAAACTCTGAAGGGATATTAAAATCCTACAAACTAGCAGTTGTTTGCCATAACCACATCAAGAACAATTGAAAACAGTCCTAATTGAGGTATTTATTACCAATAAGTTCTCAAGATTATTTAGCCTAAACCATTGTTGTCCAGATTATCACTTAAAAGTGACAATGAGGTATTAAATCAGACATCCTGGATTTATTTTGTGCTGTTTTTGTCGCATTGTGTGGTTATGATAAACCTGGATTTCATTCTCAATAAATAGAGATTTTGGTGCTGATCTGAGCTCTCAGAGAGGCTGGAGTCTAATTTTATTTTTTGTTTTCTAGAGGAGGGATGAAGCTTCACTCTGAGCAGACGATGAAGCATCAGATTCTCTGATGTCAATTCTGGCCTATTCAATTATAAAACCCCACAGATGGCATCTTTATCAAAACAAGTTACCGTGGGCTTGTTTTGACCTGATGTTTTAAGATCAGCACAGCAGAAGTTGGACTGGAAACAAGATTTCTGCACCGCGGCACACTTTCATGGTCAAAAGGACTTGCAGATGAACCCCAGGACTAATCAAACGGTCTGCAGTGTTCTCCAACCAAAGAGTTTGCCTCAGACTGGCTGATATGAGGATATAACATTTTGCTCTCATTTTTTATTTTTTTTTCCTGCTCCATGCTGAGCTTAATCCACAGTTTACCCAAGTTTCGGTTATGTAAACTGGCATCGACAACATTGTTTGCTATGCGGCGCTCCTCCAGTGCTGCTTCCATTCCTTGGCTTTCATTTCCATCATAAATAATACAAAACTGTCCAGTGGCAGAATATGAGCTTTCTGAAGTCACTGCTATTAATACTAATAAGGCAACGCTTGCTTAAAGTAAACACTGTTTATGAAGACATCCCCCCCCCCCCCCCCCCCC
>NW_015150548.1:1470944-1500629 GCF_000732505.1 Cyprinodon variegatus
AATACACTTAATTTAAGAAATTTTTACTTATTTCCAGATCGTTTTTGCAGTGTATATAGTACCAATTCATATCATGTCATCTCAAAGTACTTTACAGAGACGATTCCAGTAGAACATCATGTTAGATTGGTTCAAAGTTCAAAGCACTGAAAAACAGGCTCAACTTTATCATCTCTGATCTAAAGGGCTGATGGCACCAGCCCAGCTGATCACAGTTTTAACAATGAAAGTTCATTGAGACTACGAAATTACGATTATGACTTCGAGTTTCCCTAGTACATAAAATCCAAGCAAGATACAAACAAGTAAAAAAACAAAATTTCTGCAAGTTCATCATGTGTTCTCTTTAGATAACCTTGACAGAGGCTAAGGGAAGTAAGAATAAGGTATTTTCTCATAAGGTAACATGGCGACGGCAGCATCATGACCAGCATTGATGGGATGTTTTAACAGAATGGAGACACTCCAACAAAAAAAGGACTAAAGGGAGTTCTGTCATGAAGGATTTGTATTTCATTGGATATCACACATAAGTTATCTGCTGTATAACATTATTTTCTTTTGCTGCCTTAAAACGGCACACCAAGAATACCCCTGCTATTTGTATTACAATTCATTGCTCAATTACGGTAGTTTTATGAATGTTTGCATTTTAAGCTAATGTGACATGATCTGCTCTAACATGATACTGTTTTTTAATTTTAGAAAGTTTAGAAAGTATTTACATTCCAACAACACGAAAAACCTTCCTGGTGCAATTAAATCCAGAATCTGCTCCCTGTGTTTTCTCTATAATGTGGTTAAAGATGTGAAGCATAAATCATAGTTATCTCTCACCAGGCGGACTCATCCCCCTCTGTTGTGGCATGACTGCACATTTTATCATGCAGTTGGTTGGCTTGTGTTCGCTTAGATTGGGTTTGGAAGCATTAAGGATGTTTTATGACCAAAAGCAGTGTCTGGAAATGTAAAATTACTTGGGCTAAGAAGCTTAACTCATTGGCATTTCTTTTATTTAGCGTAATCTTTTTGAAAAAGTCCCATTCTACTCATTTCTTTTCTAATCAATACTTTATTTAATTGATCTTAGTAGAACCAAGGCAGCAGATCCTCATTTTTAAAGTGCAAGCTACATTGTATAGTGAGTCACTATTTTCCAACTGAGTTGATAAGAAACTTCTGGGATGTGCTCAGTCCAGCTCCTAGCCTGAGGCTTGCGAACAAGGCAAGACCCAAAGAGACCCATCTACAGCCGAGAGTGAAGGCAATCGGCCCGGTCCGGATCGGAGGATTACTACGCAGAAGAGGAAGAAAACAAGGGAGGAAGACAGCTTCCCGTGAGGCAACTTTGCAACACTGCATAGCAATCAGAGCTGAGGTGGCGGTTAAGGAGGCAATGGAAAAACAGAAGAGGTTGGCTGGCAGTCAAGGTTGGACATAACAGCCTGAGGCAGGCTGACGAGGGCAGAGAGCTGCACAAAATTATCTCTGTAAGGCTGGCTAGAGCTGCTGTCAGTCAGAGACAATACTGATAAAGAACACAAATGCCTCTTCAAAGAATTATAAAAAATTTAAAAAAGTTTTGATAAATACAGTGGTTAACGTTTCAAGGATTGTTCGGGCTAGCTTGATGAATTGTGACTCCTCTTTAAAGGGGCATAGTCACCTTTTATGCCTCCAAAAAAAAAAACATCAACCATTTGTTCCTGATGAAATAAGAATCTATGCACCAAGCATCCCTCTTGATAGTGTTTCGTTTTTTGAGCCTAAATAGAATTACAGCACCAGGGGAAATGAATGGACAAAAACAGATGAGGTGCCATCTGATGCCAGATCAGTGGAACTACAAGAAAGCCAGACCTTGACATCTATACAGAGCTCGACTGTCCTGCAACGCCTTGCGCTAAAGTGAAAGCTCGGCATAATCGGAAAACTTACTGATATTAATTTAGTAAATTGTTCCACAGCAAATCTAAGTTCTAGTCAGTCCTAAACTGAAAATCAGAAAAACTGTTAGGAATCCAGCTTGTGTGGGTTGTGCTTTTGTTTGTCTTCCCTCCACCACCAGGCGGCGCCTGGTTCTCATTGGCCTGCTCACACACCTGCGGATGGTTACCTCATTACCCGAGGAGTCTTAAGCTACTGACTGCCACTACCTCAACGCCAGTTTGCCAGTTTTGGGTAATCTAGCCAAGCTGAGTTTTACTGAGCCAAACTGAGTTTTTGTCAAACCTGAGTTTAACCTTGTTGTTTTTTTTTTTATCTTTGCCTTTCAGCAGGAATTCATCCTGCAAACTTGATGTTTTGGACCTTCTCCCCCCTGGAAGGATTCTCTGAGCACCAAACTGAGCTGAGGTTTCGAGCTTGTAGTTTGGATCAACTTTTTCCCCAAGGATTATTTGGGCATCTCTCTGAGCAGGGGATTCATCTTCACAAGTACCGTTCAAGTACCGCAGGAAAAATAAGTGGCAGTCAGCTCCTCCATTCCTCAAGGAAAAACCGCAATCTGGGTAAACCCTGTCCGCCCTCCAACGAGCAAGTCATTCACTGGAACAACCCACGCCGACTGGATTCAACTAGAGACACCTTTTTCTCGAAACGTGAGTCCGCAGCCTTAATTCCCTTCTTCAAATCTAAGACACAAATTTCCCACTGACCCTGAACTAACCGCAGAATCTTCCCCTTCATTTTTCAGTTCCGGTGCGACGGTGTTCCGAGCAGCACTGGACTCTCAATAAAACCTGTTGAACTTTTTGCTGGTCTCTCTGTTTGGTCTTTTGCATGTGGGTCAGAGCCTTAGATAAAATCATGACAAAAACTAGGAACAAGAAAGGTATTGTTCTCAACAAACAGGGAAAAGTGCCGGATGTTCAGTACAAAGAGCAAGCTGACAACATTAGAAAGCCCTTTTCAGCTTTGCTAAAGCCTCTTCATGCCGTTTGAAAGATCTTGATTTTTTTTTCTGGAGTTTTTCAATTCTGTTGATAGTGGTGGTATTTATGGGCTAAATCGCGGATATTTCCAAATATTTAGATTTGCAAACCCTTGCCAAAAGGAGCTGCTGCTTACTCGCCATGTTGTCTGCACCAATCTTATCAATTGTACTTATATATTTTTCCTAGTTGCTGCATGTGCAGAGGGGCGCGGAAGCCCAAAATGAGATAATGTCGCTGCACGGACCTTGCAGATGCGTCAAACATAAACCAAGCCTTAGCCCCTGTAGGCTACTTCCTTGTCAACAGCTTACCTCCTTTTCTATTTTAAATATACACAAAGGGCTTTATTTACTAACAAACTTAGCTAAAACAAACCATAAAACACAATAATAACAATTAATATGCCAACAATACGCAATAAATTTTGACAAGAATCTTAGCATGCAACCAGAGTGAATTACTGGCTAAAAACTGAGCCAGGGAATGAATGATTCCTGCCAAAATGCTGGAGTTGTGGTTATGGATGATGGAGAGGTGGAGACTGTGGCTTGCACCTGTACAGCTGAACTCATTCGGTTAAATTTAAAGTAAAAAAAAAGTCCCTCCACTTAGAAATCTTCAACCGTTAATTGACAATAAATCATAAGTTGAATGTTTGTTTCCATTTCTTTTTCATGGCTACACTGAAAAAAAATCATTGGGCCATACTGTGCCACATATTTCATGGAATTGCTGTCTTTCAAATCCTTTCGCCTTCTATTTATATAGTAATATGTTAGTGCTGATATTTTTTCGCCTCTGGTCTAAGGTTTCCTTTCATATCTCCCTACACAATTTTACAGAGACGTTCCTGGCTTTTCTCTCCATATTCAAGCACTGACCCCTGGCATCGTGCACAAAGACAAACCTACACAGCAAGACTGACCAGAGGACAGAGATGGAGAGCTCCAATTTCAAAAAGGCCCATGAAGCCCCTCCATTCCTCTAAACTCAATCTTTTTCTTTACTTATTCTCAGCACCTCACACGCTTGGAGAAATATAAAAAAAACACATATGTATCCACATTCTCGATTCTAGCATTAAAGTTCTGAAATTTGCAAACAGGGAGGGAAAAGAACTGTTAAAGATGTGGATGTGTACAGATTCCTGACAAGGTATATTAATATGTAACTTAGCACATTCAATTGTTTATAACAGCACAAACCTCTACCTGCCCACTCCATCATATTCCGCTGTTGTTACTAGCATCAGCTAAATTGCTAAAATAAGGAGGCCTGAAGACGACCAGATGGTGTGTACGACCTCCGTAATTTGTCAAAGAAAATGACTGCTGAGCTGTGTAAGAAATTAAGCAAATACAGGCAGAATGTATTTTATAAGGTGGACTTTCATTTTATCTTAGGCCTTAATTGTAAGTTCCATTTTAGTTTGCTTTCTCTTTACCTCTGTTTGACATTAAACTCTGAACCGGTTTTAAGAAATGCAAAAAGATACATCAAGAAAAAAGGTCTCCTTTAGAGTTTCACCCCTCAAGTCTGAACACTTTGATGTGGCCGTACAAAGCCAAGAAGGCAGTTCACCGACACAGCCTACCCGCCTCCATTTTCATCCAGAAGTAATCCTATAAGCCTGCGGAGAGATTCCCACAAATACTAGAAAGTCACAGTGAAAGAAAAGATGTGGATTAATGAACAGAACTGCACAGAGCTGCAGGAGAATGCCACTGTAATGGTGTAATTCGTTTGCTAGACTATGCATAATGGTTGTCTAAATGAAAGGTAAGGAACGTTTATTTATATAGCATTTCTCAGCAGCAGGAGGATTTAAAGTGTAAAAGACAAGAGGACTGTTCAAAACAAATTTCTAACAGTGCGCATGCACTACTGCTTTCAAAAATGTTAAATAATCTAAAGTTGATTGATGTTATTGATTGACTAACATTTAATTGATAAGCGTAAATTTAAAAATAGCATATAAAAAGTATTCCAAAAAAGTAAAAAAAAAAAAATGAATCCACTGGCCTTTGTTTCCAAGTTTGAAGACATTTGAAACGACTATAAACTGGATGACTGAGAATCTTAAAAAGCATATATATAGGTAGATTTTTTTTTTTACAATATGGTGAATTAAAAAAAGCTGAATATGATAATAGCTGGTTAGCTCAAATGACATGTCACTCAACTTGCAAACAGAAGGTCCAGATTCGAATCGCCATTGGGGAAGAGAAAGCTGGCTGTGTGTCACCCATCCTGCAAACAGGAGGACTGGGTTCGTATCACAGCTGGGGGGAATGAGCTGCCAGTGCGGGTACTTAAGCAAGACCGTTCACATATTTGGCGCTTTGGGGCAGTGGCAGGCTAGTGGTAAGGGCTTTGCTCTTGGAATCCTGAGGCTCTGACTTCGAGCGCAACTCCCACGGACTGCCACTTTGGCGCCCTGAGCAAAGACCCATAACCCCACACTGCTCCCCGGGTGCTGCACCTCGGAATCCCAAAGGGATGGCTTAAATGCAGAGAGTTCATTTCGTTGCTCTGTACTTGTGACAGTGTTTTGAGTTAAAAAAAAACAACAATTTATTTAGCCATACTGACTAAATAAACAAAAAAGGCTCTCTAACACATTTTTAAACTTGACATATTCAGGAACCTATTGAATTAAACGAGATTAAAACAATATGTGAAAATTTTCTGATTTCCAATGTATACAGACTTAAAAATATCAGTAAAATAGAGGGTATGTCACTGTGTTATGCTGTCAGACTATTTACCAGGTTTAATTTAGTGGATGTGATATAGCTCTGTTTTTAGTGCAATCCCTTCTGTTAGAGCCTTTAAATATATGGTTTAATTGGCGCTAAGGCAGTGGCAGCAGACCAAAAGAGGGCAAAAGCCCTATCCACCGAATTATCTTAATAAAAACATTTTAAAAATCAAAATAAAATTAAAATATTTTGAAATATATTTTTTTAGATGTGCAAGATCAAGATGTTTTCTTTAATGAAAAGTAAATCTGTTTTGTTAGTCATCGGATTGGAGATATATTTCCGCCCAGTGGCACAAAAATCTTTATTCATATACTCTTGCTATTAGTCATAAGTGATATACGTGCGGTAGCTCCTCTGCAATATAAAAAATAGGACCATTCTGGCGCACAGCTCTTCTGCAGCCAGAGCTGAAAGCAACATTATTTGTACACCACCTCCTGCCACAGCGCTTATGTTACAGCCGTCAGTTATAAAGAGTGGCTGATTGACAGGTTTATATAATTATTTAGCAACCAGACTTGGCTAACTGCATGCAGCAAGGCTAACACTTTATTTTGCTTTCCCTGCCTGCTTTTTCCAACGTCAGGATCTGACCCAGCATGGACAAAGAGGTAGGACTGATTTAAAGCACTTTTTGTTGTTTTTTGTTATTGGCATTTATGTACAGTAGATATACTGGTGTGATACCTCAGTATACATTTGATTGGTTTTTGGTATAGGTTTTATTTTGAAGTTATACCTTCCCCTGGATATAACTCTATCAGCTGCCACTGTGATAAGTTTCCTCAGTGTTTATATTTATAAATAGAACCACAGTTTATTCTGCACCCTTGTCAGTATGAAAGAGTGTACAGTAAATAATCTCAAACTGGACTCCGGATTGATTAATGTTTTTGCTCTGCTTAAGAATAAACAGTGGTGTCATCTAGCGGATTGTGGTAATANCCTTGACATCTATACAGAGCTCGACTGTCCTGCAACGCCTTGCGCTAAAGTGAAAGCTCGGCATAATCGGAAAACTTACTGATATTAATTTAGTAAATTGTTCCACAGCAAATCTAAGTTCTAGTCAGTCCTAAACTGAAAATCAGAAAAACTGTTAGGAATCCAGCTTGTGTGGGTTGTGCTTTTGTTTGTCTTCCCTCCACCACCAGGCGGCGCCTGGTTCTCATTGGCCTGCTCACACACCTGCGGATGGTTACCTCATTACCCGAGGAGTCTTAAGCTACTGACTGCCACTACCTCAACGCCAGTTTGCCAGTTTTGGGTAATCTAGCCAAGCTGAGTTTTACTGAGCCAAACTGAGTTTTTGTCAAACCTGAGTTTAACCTTGTTGTTTTTTTTTTTATCTTTGCCTTTCAGCAGGAATTCATCCTGCAAACTTGATGTTTTGGACCTTCTCCCCCCTGGAAGGATTCTCTGAGCACCAAACTGAGCTGAGGTTTCGAGCTTGTAGTTTGGATCAACTTTTTCCCCAAGGATTATTTGGGCATCTCTCTGAGCAGGGGATTCATCTTCACAAGTACCGTTCAAGTACCGCAGGAAAAATAAGTGGCAGTCAGCTCCTCCATTCCTCAAGGAAAAACCGCAATCTGGGTAAACCCTGTCCGCCCTCCAACGAGCAAGTCATTCACTGGAACAACCCACGCCGACTGGATTCAACTAGAGACACCTTTTTCTCGAAACGTGAGTCCGCAGCCTTAATTCCCTTCTTCAAATCTAAGACACAAATTTCCCACTGACCCTGAACTAACCGCAGAATCTTCCCCTTCATTTTTCAGTTCCGGTGCGACGGTGTTCCGAGCAGCACTGGACTCTCAATAAAACCTGTTGAACTTTTTGCTGGTCTCTCTGTTTGGTCTTTTGCATGTGGGTCAGAGCCTTAGATAAAATCATGACAAAAACTAGGAACAAGAAAGGTATTGTTCTCAACAAACAGGGAAAAGTGCCGGATGTTCAGTACAAAGAGCAAGCTGACAACATTAGAAAGCCCTTTTCAGCTTTGCTAAAGCCTCTTCATGCCGTTTGAAAGATCTTGATTTTTTTTTCTGGAGTTTTTCAATTCTGTTGATAGTGGTGGTATTTATGGGCTAAATCGCGGATATTTCCAAATATTTAGATTTGCAAACCCTTGCCAAAAGGAGCTGCTGCTTACTCGCCATGTTGTCTGCACCAATCTTATCAATTGTACTTATATATTTTTCCTAGTTGCTGCATGTGCAGAGGGGCGCGGAAGCCCAAAATGAGATAATGTCGCTGCACGGACCTTGCAGATGCGTCAAACATAAACCAAGCCTTAGCCCCTGTAGGCTACTTCCTTGTCAACAGCTTACCTCCTTTTCTATTTTAAATATACACAAAGGGCTTTATTTACTAACAAACTTAGCTAAAACAAACCATAAAACACAATAATAACAATTAATATGCCAACAATACGCAATAAATTTTGACAAGAATCTTAGCATGCAACCAGAGTGAATTACTGGCTAAAAACTGAGCCAGGGAATGAATGATTCCTGCCAAAATGCTGGAGTTGTGGTTATGGATGATGGAGAGGTGGAGACTGTGGCTTGCACCTGTACAGCTGAACTCATTCGGTTAAATTTAAAGTAAAAAAAAAGTCCCTCCACTTAGAAATCTTCAACCGTTAATTGACAATAAATCATAAGTTGAATGTTTGTTTCCATTTCTTTTTCATGGCTACACTGAAAAAAAATCATTGGGCCATACTGTGCCACATATTTCATGGAATTGCTGTCTTTCAAATCCTTTCGCCTTCTATTTATATAGTAATATGTTAGTGCTGATATTTTTTCGCCTCTGGTCTAAGGTTTCCTTTCATATCTCCCTACACAATTTTACAGAGACGTTCCTGGCTTTTCTCTCCATATTCAAGCACTGACCCCTGGCATCGTGCACAAAGACAAACCTACACAGCAAGACTGACCAGAGGACAGAGATGGAGAGCTCCAATTTCAAAAAGGCCCATGAAGCCCCTCCATTCCTCTAAACTCAATCTTTTTCTTTACTTATTCTCAGCACCTCACACGCTTGGAGAAATATAAAAAAAAAACACATATGTATCCACATTCTCGATTCTAGCATTAAAGTTCTGAAATTTGCAAACAGGGAGGGAAAAGAACCGTTAAAGATGTGGATGTGTACAGATTCCTGACAAGGTATATTAATATGTAACTTAGCACATTCAATTGTTTATAACAGCACAAACCTCTACCTGCCCACTCCATCATATTCCACTGTTGTTACTAGCATCAGCTAAATTGCTAAAATAAGGAGGCCTGAAGACGACCAGATGGTGTGTACGACCTCCGTAATTTGTCAAAGAAAATGACTGCTGAGCTGTGTAAGAAATTAAGCAAATACAGGCAGAATGTATTTTATAAGGTGGACTTTCATTTTATCTTAGGCCTTAATTGTAAGTTCCATTTTAGTTTGCTTTCTCTTTACCTCTGTTTGACATTAAACTCTGAACCGGTTTTAAGAAATGCAAAAAGATACATCAAGAAAAAAGGTCTCCTTTAGAGTTTCACCCCTCAAGTCTGAACACTTTGATGTGGCCGTACAAAGCCAAGAAGGCAGTTCACCGACACAGCCTACCCGCCTCCATTTTCATCCAGAAGTAATCCTATAAGCCTGCGGAGAGATTCCCACAAATACTAGAAAGTCACAGTGAAAGAAAAGATGTGGATTAATGAACAGAACTGCACAGAGCTGCAGGAGAATGCCACTGTAATGGTGTAATTCGTTTGCTAGACTATGCATAATGGTTGTCTAAATGAAAGGTAAGGAACGTTTATTTATATAGCATTTCTCAGCAGCAGGAGGATTTAAAGTGTAAAAGACAAGAGGACTGTTCAAAACAAATTTCTAACAGTGCGCATGCACTACTGCTTTCAAAATTGTTAAATAATCTAAAGTTGATTGATGTTATTGATTGACTAACATTTAATTGATAAGCGTAAATTTAAAAATAGCATATAAAAAGTATTCCAAAAAAGTAAAAAAAAAAAAATGAATCCACTGGCCTTTGTTTCCAAGTTTGAAGACATTTGAAACGACTATAAACTGGATGACTGAGAATCTTAAAAAGTATATATATATAGGTACATTTCTTTTTACAATATGGTGAATTAAAAAAGCTCAATATGATAAAGGCTGGTTAGTTCAAATAACAAGTCACTCAACTTGCAAACAGAAGGTACGGATTCGAATCTCCATTGGGGAAGAGAAAGCTGTCTGTGTGTCACCCGTCCTGCAAACAGGAGGCCTGGGTTCGTATCACAGCTGGGGGGAATGAGCTGCCAGTGCGGGTACTTAAGCAAGACCGTTCACATATTTGGCGCTTTGGGGCAGTGGCAGGCTAGTGGTAAGGGCTTTGCTCTTGGAATCCTGAGGCTCTGACTTCAAGCGCCACTCCCACGGACTGCCACTTTGGCGCCCTGAGCAAAGACCCATAACCCCGCACTGCTCCCCGGGTGCCGCACCTCGGAATCCCAAAGGGATGGCTTAAATGCAGAGAGTTCATTTCGTTGCTCTGTACTTGTGACAGTGTTATGAGTTAAAAAAAACAACAATTTATTTAGCCATACTGACTAAATAAACAAAAAAGGCTCTCTAACACATTTTTAAACTTGACATATTCAGGAACCTATTGAATTAAACGAGATTAAAACAATATGTGAAAATTTTCTGATTTCCAATGTATACAGACTTAAAAATATCAGTAAAATAGAGGGTATGTCACTGTGTTATGCTGTCAGACTATTTACCAGGTTTAATTTAGTGGATGTGATATAGTTCTGTTTTTAGTGCAATCCCTTCTGTTAGAGCCTTTAAATATATGGTTTAATTGGCGCTAAGGCAGTGGCAGCAGACCAAAAGAGGGCAAAAGCCCTATCCACCGAATTATCTTAATAAAAACATCAAAATAAAATTAAAATATTTTGAAATATATTTTTTTAGATGTGCAAGATCAAGATGTTTTCTTTAATGAAAAGTAAATCTGTTTTGTTAGTCATCGGATTGGAGATATATTTCCGCCCAGTGGCACAAAAATCTTTATTCATATACTCTTGCTATTAGTCATAAGTGATATACGTGCGGTAGCTCCTCTGCAATATAAAAAATAGGACCATTCTGGCGCACAGCTCTTCTGCAGCCAGAGCTGAAAGCAACATTATTTGCACACCACCTCCTGCCACAGTGCTTATGTTACAGCCGTCAGTTATAAAGAGTGGCTAACTGCATGCAGCAAGGCTAACACTTTATTTTGCTTTCCCTGCCTGCTTTTTCCAACGTCAGGATCTGACCCAGCATGGACAAAGAGGTAGGACTGATTTAAAGCACTTCTTGTTGTTTGTTGTTATTGGCATTTATGTAGATATACTGGTGTGATACCTCAGTATACATTTGATTGGTTTTTGGTATAGGTTTTATTTTGAATTTATACCTCCCCCTGGATATAACTCTATCAGCTGCCACTGTGATAAGTTTCCTCAGTGTTTATATTTATAAATAGAACCACAGTTTATTCTGCACCCTTGTCAGTATGAAAGAGTGTACAGTAAATAATCTCAAACTGGACTCCGGATTGATTAATGTTTTTGCTCTGCTTAAGAATAAACAGTGGTGTCATCTAGCGGATTGTGGTAATAAAACAAAAATAAAATAAAAGATCAATTAGCCAGATGAAACAAGCTTTAATTTGAAAAAACAGTTTAACTATGATTCATCTTAAATCAATTATTTTTGTACATACCTTGCTCACACTGAACTTCATTGTTCTAAAAACTTAGACACCTGTGCATTTTGAAGTCAGACACCGGATGCTCTGGACACCCGGCATTCGATGCTCCGGCTTTAGAGCCTTTTATTTTCTTGCAATCAAGGTAGTGGCTTGGCTTAATTTGCTTTATTTAGTTTGAAAAAAACAACTTTTAAGTAGGAAAGCACACCCTCAAGATGCACTGCCTTTGTCCGGCTGCAAAAGTTCAGATTCCCCGACTTCACCGCTCTAAACACACTGCTTCTAACAGTGAAGAATCATTCCTTAGACTGAAATCTTGCGGCTGAACTTTTTGACACTACTCAATGCCTTCTTCCATAGACTTAAACCAGATGCTCTGACACTCAAAAAGTGTTTGTTGTGAATGTAACAAAAGGCTTTACCCAAAACAAAGGTCTGTTTTGAAAAATATTTTTTTAACAGTGAAGAGGTCAATATAATATGTATTTCCATGACAGTTATAGAAAAAACAGCCTAGGGCATCTCTGAAGACACGAGTTTTTAATTTTGAAAAACTTGTCAAGGCTCAGAACAGAGGACCCAGTATTCAAGGCAAGACAGACAGTAGGATTACTCAAAAAGAGTTTATTTAAAAATTAACTGCCGATCTGACGTAGCAGCGGCTAGAACATCTAAGGCAGGAATCTCTGCACGAGTGAAACATGGATTAGTGACTACGATTATCTGACAGAGGATGATTATGAACATGTGAGTCACCAACCTGGTTTTAGAGTAGAGTCCATAGACAGTTTAGGCAAACAGATCAGAACAGGGACAGGCAGGCTCAGAGGTCCAAAGACAAAACAAGTCAGGATTAGGCAATCAGACCCAAGCTGGTACTCTTGAGAACTCTCACCAAAGGCACGAGAATAATCTGGCAATGATGACTGAGAGCAAGCAGTTTAAATAGACGCTGGAACAGGTGGAAATGATGAGCCGTAATTAGAAACTGGGCAGATCTAGGCAGGAGAATGAAATTAGTTACCAAACAATCCATCAGAGCCCAGATCATGACAAGGGTTTCAACTTTCTTACAGTCTTTTGGAAGTTTGTTCAAGAGTAGCGGAGCATAATAACTGAATGTTGTTCTATGTGTTTGGTTTTGTTTCTCGGATGCCAGTTGATACAGTAACAACAACTTATTTTGGTGTTAAGCCATTCAGTATTTATAAACTAATTGAAGTCTAATCTAATAATTCGGGAACCAGAGTAAGGACTTCAAAACTTGGGGTGATGTTCTCCACTTTCTTAGTTTTTTAGTGAGGGTGCAGGCAGCAGTATTCCAGATCAGCTGCCGCAGTCTGATCGGGTTTTAAGAAAGACGTGTAAAGTAGTAAAGAAATCTACAAACGATAAAGGATACATTTGTTAAGATCCTTCAGGGAAGCTTGTTTTATAATTGTGGTAATGTTCATCAAACCAATAAAGGCGGGCTTTTGGTGCTTTCTTCTGCATGCATATTGCCCTTATATTTCATGATCTTGGCACTTATGCCTAGTCTGATTTCTCACAAGACACACCTGCTCATCTCTGCCCCGTTCTCATTACCGTTCATCTCATCCCCCTGCACCTATTATTATGTAACACGCCTACAGACCAGTCATCGGTGCCAGATTATTTCAAGCCATTGGTGAGATCTATTCCAGCATTAGGATTCCTGACTTTCTGACTGTTTTTGCCTGACCTGCCTTACCCTGATCTGTGGATAAGCCTACCCGTTGCCTAACCCCTTGTCTTAGTTCCTGCCTTAGATGCCAAGTCTGCTCACTGCAGTTCTGTTTCCAACAAACATTTTGAGAATCTTGAATACTGGATCCTATTGTCCTGAGCCTGACGCTTAAACATTGAAAACAATCCCATACCAGACTCTGAATCGATTCATGTTTCTGCTCTAGCATGCTTCCCTTAAGGCGATACTTCTTTTTAGAATAACATTGAGGCACTGCTTAGGAATGAACTATTGTGTGGACTGGAAACATTTTGGGACTAAGAGAAATTGCTTTTTAGCAGATATTATCATTAAATCCGGGGGAACAATTCTTAATTAATTAATATAAATGAATCACAAGTTAAATATCTGTTTACACCCACAAAAATTGAAGCAAACTTACTGTTTATCAAACCATGACAATAGAGTATACAAAAGGTTGCTCATACGTATATAAGTCTACATTTGATTCTTTGTAAAATGTGCTGCGGTGTTTGTCCTAGCAGCCCCCGCGGTGACTGAGTGTCTCTAATTGAGTGTGCTGCCTGCTCAGACAGGAGGTCTCAGACAGTGTTGACATTCAGGCAGTGGAAGGCCACCATTGGGGATGACAGCTGATCATTCTTCCAGCCAGCAGCCTAATTACACAGAGATTGAGAGAGGCATAAACACGCTCACGCACACACAAACACATGGGGAGAAACAAGGCCTCTTTTTTTTTTATTTGAAAACAATCAGGTTCCGGTTGCTTCCAATCAAGCCTCCTGTCTTGCTGTTTCATCCATTCATAATGGCTTTACCTTCCTCTCCTCCTTCTGGTGGTTCAACAAGTGGCCTAAACCCCCACCGGCTTCCTGCTCTCAGACTAAACTCCTGCGACTCTCTTGACCAGGCAGCCCTTTTTTTCCCCCCAATTACACCAACGTTCTCCACTCCTGCGTGTGATTTTTTTGTTGCCTGAGAGAGGAGAGACGAGTGAATCTCCGGCCTTCGTCTCTCCTATATGTACAGAGACATTTTTTTTGATGTATTGAGTCAATCAGACTTCATTGGACGGTGTTGCAATTGCCTCAGGATATTGGTGAGCTTACTCTGCGCTCGTCCAGATGATAAACTCTTTATGTGTCCACAGGCTTTTGTGAAGCAATAACAACATCCCTGGCCTTCCTCACTCTTCACCATCCATTTCAGTAGAAGAATCGACTATATGCACTTCTGCTGCGAGCAATCACAGGAAGCAGAAGACCTCCAAGGAATGGCAATGAATTCGGACGGCAATCAGTGAAGAGAAGCCAGTGAGCAATTAGGCAATGCTTAGGGTTTTAATTAACATCAGAAAAAATTCCTGTCTTTTTTAAACTGTCTAAAATTATTCTGATTCCAAACATATTTTTATGTCTAAATACAAGTTTAAGATACGGTAGTTAAGAGGCAGCTTGTAAGCTAAAGTACCTTATTTCTTCTTCATATTCCTTCATATTTAGTCCAACTTTTCTACATACAAAGGCTACGTTCACGTATGCAACCTGGATCTGATCTTTTCATGGCAGTCCGATTTTTTCCAGTCCGACCCAGGCCGCTTGGCTATGTGGTCCTGAATCCGATACGAATCTGATCTTTTCAAATGCTACCTGTGTCTGAACGGCCAGGTCGGATTAATCCGACCTGAACATCATTAATACCAGACAAAGGTCACTATGGCAGACGATGATGTGGAGAGCAGTATTTATGTTTAACCATACTGAAAAGATTGTGTTCTTATACTTGGAAAAGACCTCTAGATGCGTGCCGGCACTACCATCCTTGTTTACCTCCGGAAAAAAAGAGCACGCTGGCCTTTGACGTAATTGCGTCCTCTACTGCACATGCGGGGGACTTGCGTTGTATGACTGCAGTTCACACAGGAGATAACATACAAGTCGCATATATTTGGAAATATGAACGGCAACGCGAAAAAAGTCGGATTTCACGAAAAAATTCGGAATTGAGCATCAATGCCTGCAGTGTGAACGTAGCCAAAGACATTCGAAACAATTTTATAGCTCTAGATATTATATATTCAGGTTTATTCAAACATAACAGAGTTGGAAAGTTAATCAGGCTGAGTTGTTGCTTATAGCTACTTCAAAATGTAGATGTCCTAATACCGGTGCAAGTTCCAAACCAGCAGGTGTCTCTTTTAGATGTGGTCTTACCTGGAGTAAAGTCCTTATGGATGCTTAAGGTGGACAAAATGAAATAAAAAAAAAATATAGCACAAATGTATTAGCATTTGAATAAAAGTAACATGAATAAATGAAAAGTGAAATATAATAGATAGATGTGCCATTGCATAATTAAAGTTACATAATAACATGGCTGAAGTGGTTGACTCTTTTAGCAGGTCAAATTAAAAGGTGATAGACTTATTAGAGATGCTGGAAATCTGTTACAGCACAATATTTTATTCTATTATTATCATATGTTATTCAGTACTTACCTGTTTTAAATAAAATATTTTTGTCTAATCTTATCTCTAAAAAAAATTTTTTTACATGGATAAATAAAGGTTTTTAATTGAGTACGTATTGTATGTAGAGTAATGTTATAGTGATTATATTTCCCTTTGACTGAGAAGATATTTCAGAGGCTTTTTAAAAGCTTCCCCAAGAATTCTCCACCTTTTACTTTGAAAAATAAAATCCTAGATCCCATTGTAAATTAATGAGAGCTACTTCTATTACATTTTGGAGATTGGAAAACAGAAAGGAAGACACAACTGAAGGAAACAAGGAAGGAAAGACGGGAAAACAACAGAATTTATAAGGAAAGGACACAAGGATAAAGGACTGTATATAACGAAAGGCCAAAAAGATCTAATCTCAAAATTATTTTGCCCTGTGCTTTATTTTTAAAATATTGGAATCCTAATATTTCTTTGTCTCATCATCAACAGGTTGAAAAACATTACATATCACAGTCAAACATAGTGACACAGGCGTCATGCTAGCCTGCATGATTCCACTTAAGATTCATGAGCATTTAATGAGTGCCTTAGAGGGGTTGGGGGGGCTCATGACCTCTCTTATAGTCATACATCATAATAGAGGGTATAGCGTGACAGTCTTTTGTTAATATGCGCCTGATCACATATGAAAACCTAAATGTAGTAAATGCAATTATCTCTATAACGGGAACATCAGCGTCTTCCTTTAACGAGCTTATGAAGCTTTTCCATGCTTGTCAAGTGCTTCAGTAGACCAGTCTCTCTTCTGCCACCCGCTCCGACAAAGTGACATGTAGCCAAACCAAACGGACATTAAGACGGAGCGTAAAACATTGCTATGCAGCTCATTTGTGCAGTTTGTCCTGACCTGTCCGGGGTCCTCTCCTCTACATTGTCTCTAATGAGTTCCCTTGGGAGAAGACTTAGGCAGCTGAGAAATAGATGTGAGGGGGACATGAATAAACACGCATACAAACCTTGGCATACAAATAGAACTTTTTTGTATTGTTTTGTATTTGTACCTTAACGTAAGTGGGAGAACAAATTGTGGCTCATATCCCCAGGGGAGCCCTGTTATCACAGATTTAAGCAACAACTCATCAAAAGATGCCATGAAGACAATACGGCAAGCTCTACGAGTTTCTTTAAAATTGTATTGACACAGACAAGACCATCTCTGTAAAGCAAACTACTGATCAAAGAACCAATGACCAAATAAATGAGTGGTGATGTTAAAGGTAAGAGTGGACAATCCTCTTTCAACTTTGAGTTTCAGTAGGATCATCTTATCTATTGGTTGTCCTACAGACCAATCTTTGTGCTGTGCTCCCTGCTTATTTCTTGCTAGTTTCCTCTTGCTACACATGATTTAGTTGTATGTAGACCCACATTTAACATAACGTAATATAGATCTCTCTTCTTGTGCTAATTTAGTGTCTTTGAGTGATGTGGACAGAGCTGTGCACAAAATCAATGGACCCCAGGCACTAATATTTGATGGGCATTTCCCATCAAATAAGGAGCGGAAGAGCAGGTAGGATGCCCTTGCACTTGAGCAGCAATTTAAAAAGTAACTTGGGTGTATCTTACCTAGATTTTCAAAAAAAATCGTCCACTATACCCTCAAGAACACTCTAAAATATTCAGAAGGGCATGAAATTATGATGCTTGTGTTTTCAATAATATCGACAAATTGAAAAATAGGTTAAGGAACCAGCTACAATTTCTTTACCTATATTTAGCTTTCCATGACTGCACTGGCAACAGAAAACTTTACCCACTCTATCTCAAGACATCCCCGGCGCCACTGCAAAACACGGTTCTTTCATTGTGTTTTGTGCCTTCTAATTGAATGTATCTTCAAAAAAAACTCTAAAGGAAGTTGGAAGATTCTGAATTATTTCAAGGGTATGAAGCTCAACTTAGATGACAGAGCTCTTAAGGTAGAGGTGTCATACTCAAGTCCTCAAGGGCTGATATCCTACGGTTTTTAGATATGTCTTTCATGTAATACACTTATCAGTGTATCAAATGGCTTAATCACCTCACAAGTTAAAGTGAAGTTCTACAGAGCCCTGCAATAGCCCAAGTTATGTGATTCAGGTGAGTTAAAGGAGAGATGGCACTTAAAGGTGGAGGACACCTGCCGTGCTTTAAGGGTTGGTCTGGTCACATTACACACAATGGTTATTTCAGTCGCTTGGATCTTTGTTCTGTCAGTCATGATCCATATCTCATGACCATAAGTGAGCCCTCGGACATGAGAGTACTGCTATTCATCTATTTTCACAATGAAGAACACCTTTACAGTCCAGCAATATTACTGTCATTCTTGAACAAAATCATAACACACTGAAGGTTCAGCAATTGAGGGAAAGATTTACCTAACTTCTGATGTAGCTATTTGCCTTTTTCGGGATTGAGAACAATGAAGTTTTATGATGATCTGGAAACTGCTCCCTTACTTGCAAAAAGTAGTGGGTTGAAGGCGTTATCAGTTGCCCCCATCTGCATATAACAGCTACAGTATATACTGTGCTCTCCAAATTACACTCGTCGCCCTCCATGACTACATATAAAGCCCTTGTCGAAAAAGAAAATCACTAGTATCAGGAATAAAGAAAATCCCTTATAGATTCTGAGTAAAGCCTTAAGTATTTGCCAAGAATATGAACATGTCTCTTATTTTTGGTCCAAAACTACATGCCACTTAAATTTTGTATTAAATTGCATTATTTGGTTACCTATTTTGTACAGCAAATGAAGAAGAAAAATGGTTAGGAAAATATGTAACTCAAATAAACATCCCATCGCTTTACTTAAATTCTCCAAATCAATGCAAGCATTTGAAGCAAAGTCCTAAAAGTCATGTTCTGTCTTTACAAGTGCGTTCAGACCTCTATTTATCTGTGGTTTCCCTCACTGGTATCAAAGGTTACATGGTAAGAAGGCTGATCGAGTGTTGTCTCCACTAGACAAGCTCATTATTGTGTCACAATTCATTACCAAAGTCTTGTCCTCACCTTGTCAGGTGGCTAATGGGAATATCAATCATAGGCCTCCCCATCACGACCCTTCTAACAACTTCACTTCACATCCTACCTGTGTTGGTTTCCCATCCTGAAAAATAACACTCGTCCCAAGCAGATCCCTGTTGACGACTGAGAATTCATGAGTTAAGATTTGATATTTAAGGATGGATGATTTGAAGTTTAAAAATGGATATGCATGTGTGCACAAAAGCCCAGGGTTGAGGTAAAAAGTGAAAAAAAGGAAAAATGTAAACACACAACTTTTATGAAGGAATATTCTAAATTCAAGAACCGAAAAATTTCAGTTTATCCATATTTATCCATAATTATTCCTGAAAAACATCTAAATGTTGACATTTGTTTTTTTTACTTACCTAAACAGAAAAATTAAGATAGAGTAAATTCTTGCTCATTTGATCTTATATCTAATGCTATGATTATTTTAAACATTCATCAGAGATATTCTTGTTTTATCCGGAGGTTTAGCTCATTTTTTTCCTACATTTTTTGTTCCCACTCTTGAGTAATTTCAAGGTAAATTTCTTCCATTTTGCACATTTTTAACTTCTTGTTCAGTCACTGAAATATTATTGATGAAAAAACAGTATGTTGTGTATTTTGTTCCATTATTGTAGCAGCAATAATAATAGAGGTTACACCAATATTGTTCAGATTTTTTGATAAAAATGCAATCAAGAGATAACACTTTGAAAAACGGCTTTATCAAAAAGCTTTTAGATTAACGTTGTTTTCTGTTGTTATATTTAATTTTTTCCAGCTTTTTTTTTACACGTAATAAGAAACTTATTATGTTTCTTTTTTAAAAATCGGACAGTCAGATTGGTTCAAAGTTTTCTATCAAAGAAAAACCAACCGATTGCTTTGAATTAGCGACTCACAGGCAATCCCTCACACCAAGCATGCATTTAGCGACAGTGGAGAGGAAAACTCCCTTTTCACAGAAAGAAACCTCCACCACCGACTGGGGTTCAAGGGGATAGCAGCAGTCATACAAAAAGAAGCAGAGATACAGCAGATACAAAAGGCAACTGTCACTGGCAGCCCTGCCCAGGAAACAAATCCAGGCAGACAAGCTCCAAGACAGCTCTCATGTCAAGGGATGAAAGAGGGCACATACAGCTGGTCACAGTCAGAGATATTGATGTTGATATGATATGGTATTTCTCTCCAGGATGGTGTCACAGTAAAACAGGAACAGACCAGATGGAGCTACTATGAGAAAAAAACGAGAGAACATAACATTAGAGATTTTACTAACAAATACTGCAGAATGGGATAATAGAGATAGAATGAAGCATAATGATGCAAAGTAGTCCCTATGTCCTCCAGCAGTCTAAGCCTATAGCAGCATAACTATAGAGATATCCCAGGATAACCTGAGCCATTCTAACTATAAGCTTCATCAAAAAGGAAAGTTTTAAGCCCTTAAAGGTACAGTAGACAGGGTGTCTGCTTCATGGACTAAAACTTGTAGTTGATTCCACAGGAGAGGAGCCTGATAACTAAAAGATCTACCTCCCATTCTAGTTTTAGAAAACCTAGGAACCATCTAGCCTGATAAACCAGACTAAATGTGAGATTAAATGTGTAATTTAGTCTGGCATCGATGAATGATTAGATTGTTGATGAGAACAACCCGTTGTTTTTCAAACCATGTCTGTGCCTGTTGGCCAACGCTCTGACCAATGAGCACAACTGACTGTGACGTAGTAAGCGCGACAGAAAGCTGGTTGGGGAAACAGCCTGTCGGTAAAACGGTGAAAACGGCCTTCTTAAAAAATGAATGAGCGTAGAGCGAGAACTGTTCAATAGTTTTTGCCGTCTTCCTTGTTGTGCTTCTTCCAGCGTCGCGCAGCTTTGTCGTCCCTCCCTTGAAACCCCCGCCCACTTTGCATCCAAAAGTTCAAAACACATCTCTGCGTTGTGATTGGCCCGCCAGTTCTAGGGACTGTGGCATCGATCGAGGCTAGACCACTAGCAGGCAGAAATGATTTTGGCCGCTGGCGCATGGGGCTAATTTGCTAGGCTAGGAATCAACAGTATACCTGCAGATTGAGAGCGAAGTGCTCTGTTAGGAACATAAGGAACAATCAGACCTCTGATACAAGATGGAGCTTGGCCATTTAAGGCTTTATATGTGAAAAGGAGGATTTTAAATTATATTGTGGATTTAACAGGAAGCCAATGAAGAGTAGCTCTTTTTAATTTTCATCAGAACTCTGGCTGCAGCATTTTGGATCAGCTGAAGGCTTTTAACTGCAGTTTGTGGACTTCCTAATTAAATAATTACAACAGTCCACCCTTGAAGTAACAAATGGAGGGACTAGTTTCTTCGCAACTCTTCCTCACCCATGGCGGGAGGTCTTACCCACTTTTTTCCTCCAAGCTCAGGTCCTCTACCTGGGAGCTTGAGGGTTCTGCACAGTATCTTTGCTGTTCCTAGAACCGCAGTCTTCTGGACCGAGATGTCTGATGTATTTCCAGGGATTTGCTGTAACGACTCTTCAAGTTTGGGGGTCACTGCCCCACGTGCCATAAGGACTATGGGCACCACTGATGCCTTGACCTTCCAGTCTTTCATGTGCTTTTTTGCTATGTTAACCACATGGCTTTCCTCTGCTTTTTGTCCACCAACACAGTGTATATTGTTGTGGTGGACATCAGCTGGTCTCTGTCTCCGCTGGATGTATGATATAAAACAGTCCTTCAAGGGCTAATTTAAAACGGCTGTTTTTAAAGCTCGTCAAAACGTCTTAAGAGGATTTGATTTAAAAGAGCTTGTCTCTGTGGCCTCTGTCACTAAAACAGTGGTCAATTCATGAAAATTACACAGCTTTAAAACAGTAATAGAACACTATTCACTTTATAATTTAATAAAACTGCTGTTTCATAGCATTTTCTGTTATATAGTGATTTTTTTAAATCAGGCTGAAATAGTCTTTACAGTATTTCTCCTGGAGGGAGCTCTTTAAAGGCTTTAGTACCCCAGTAATTAATAATGGATAATTATAGCAGGAGATCATGCGGTGTGCAGTGAAATAAATCTCTTAACACAGCCAGTGTTTACAACCTGTTGAGCTTTGCTCCTTCTCTCCTGCAGACTTTTTTTGTTAATTTCACTTCATTCCAATAAGAAGCCCTTTTAGCTTGTTGAAATAAAAGCAGACGCCGTGAAAAGAGTATGACAGAATGAAGAGGTCGAAATAGTAGCCTAGATAACTAAACAATTTATTTATTTTGTATCTGAATGTTTTCTTTCACTTTTATTGCTTTCCACATTCAGGGTGAAAGGAACTCATCGACGTGGACAGCTCGATAGACGGCATTGCCACCGAAGCTCCTGCTCTCAAATTGCCTGTAATTTCATTTTTGCGTGTAAATATGTGTTTCTTGACACGTGCGTGGTGGTGAGAAGGAGGAGGGGGTGGATGGCGGGGAGGCACGCAGACAGCTCTGACAAGCAATTACACGGCAGCTTGTTTAGAAAGACGGGCTGGGATGAGCTCAGGTCTCCTGGCAGGGCAGATGACTGTATGAGACAATGACCAGGGGGAGAACGCTGGAGAGAAAGACTCAGACAGAGGAGGTTTATTTATTTTACTTCCTACGATGTTTAGGCAGTGTACTTAGAGTTTCTGGGAAAGCTTATTTTTCTCAGTTAAAAACCAAAAACATACAAGCTTTTTTTTTTATTGTAAGATAAATCAGCACTTCAGGATGTTTTTATGGTTTTGATCCAACATTATGTTCCGCTCTTTAGTCAAAACAAATATGGATGGCTAAACATTTCAAAACAATCTCTCATGTAACTTCTAGGTGTTAGTTTTAAACAGCAGCCCTCACACCTCAATGACAAAGCCTTCATTTTGTGTAATCATGGAAACTCGCTATCTACTGGTAATAAAAAGTAATTCCCTTATTTTTCTACAGTAGTGCCAAAAAGTCTTTGACTACTTACTGATTTCTTGTCTTTTGTTTGTTGTTTGACACACTTACGTCTTTCAAAGAGTGGAAGCAAACACACTGCAGATACATAAACGTGCTGCAAATTAAAAAAAGTAGCTACTCAAAAAACACATGCAACAAAAAAACAAGTCAGCCCTGAAAACACAGTGGGTCCCAATACAAATGTATTTTTATATTTCTCATCCACTTTGGTTAGGATAAGGGGTAGTAAAATTAGGTTTATGCATTAAACTAACTGAACTCAGGATTAGGCTTCCTCCAAAACTCCCAATAGATTTTTTGTGTGTGTTTGACTGAACTTTACTGGCAAAAATAAAGACAATAAAGTAAGAAAAGAACAGCTTTTAAACATAATGGCCTACTGAACGCTAATGGCTCAAATAGGCAGAACAGCAGAAATTGATTAGTCTGCGGAAAGAGGTCCGAAGGCAGGGTAGAGTGACGGAGGACCCTTAAGGAAAAGAGGAAAACTATTGAGAATCAAGTGAGCAAAGAACAGGGTTTGAACATTTCTACAAACATTAGTAAGGGGTTGTTAATGTAAAAAAAGATTTAAAATATGGTTTATAATCATCTTAAGCTTTAAAATAAATAATGTCACAAAGATTTTAAAAGCCTCGTCCAAATTAGCTAACTTCATGTAAGAATGCTTATATGCTCCCAAAGCCATTTCTAAAGCTTTGGGACCTCAACAACTCCCAGTGAGAACTATATTGGCCGGCCAACCAATATTACCCCAAAAGAGCAGCGTCGACTTATCTAAGAGGTCACAATAGGCCCCACAGACAACATTCTTAAAAAAACAGGTCACACTTATTGCAGTTAAGGTAAGAGATCCTTCCTTTACCATAAGAAAGAAACTAGACTTAAATGTTCCAAGACTATTGATGGTAAAAAAAAAAAAAAAATGTAAGTCCTCTTTTAAAATCTAGGACAAGCCACCATTTTATCACAACCAGGGTCAGGGATGGTGATCAGAAAAAGAGGAATTGGTTTATAAATGCTTTTTTTGTTGTTTTGTTTTGTGTGGGTGGGGATGACTGTGAAGTAAACATTTTAAATATAACTTGACCAGGACCAATGAATCTAACTAAATTAAATCCAACAAACAATCAAGCAACCAAGCAAAACCAATGACAAATAGAAAGGGAAGGGATAGGCCTGAAATTTCATCCTGTGTAATGTAGCACATCTGTCTTTTCTGCCAGGGCTATGGAATCTACTCAGTTGTTCCCAAAGAACCACTTCTGCACTCAGAATGATGGAGCAACCCCTGCTAAACACACCAGCTGAGTCAGTCACCTGACAGGTTTGTAACCAAAACAGGCTTCACTTATGTCAGTTAAGGTCAGTTTTTATGCCTCAACCATGAGAAAGAAACAAGGCAAAATATTCCAAGAAAAAAAACATCACTGAAGAAAAAGAGAATTAAGAGCATTATGTTAAAATCCCGGACAGGCCCCCATTTTCCTACAATCTGGCTCAAGTATTGTTAAAAAACTGTGATTTCTAAATTGCAATTTATATATAAAAAATATATATATATATTAAAAAAAACTGAAATATATCAAAGTCAGTGTCTGTGAAAAAAAATTTAAAAACGTGAAAAAAAGAATTAAATAGAGAATAAAATAAAATATAGCAAAGAAAATAAAAAAAAAGCTAATTCTAAGAAAACTGCACAGTGTCTCAAAGCCTACAGTATTTGGATTTAATTATTTTTATTTTCAATCCTGGATTTCCATTTACAAAATGTGTTCTTTGCCTGCAACAATAATGGAACAACATTCACTCCGTAGTTGTCCTGCTAATCTAGATGTCTGCTGTACACAACCCAGTGCACTGCTCTCTAGATTTTGATCAAAACGCACAATTTTATTTTTATCAATTGTCAAATCAAACTTTCCTTTTCACCCAAATGATATGAAAACAGATCTGGTAAGACTAAATCCTTTAGGTTAGATGTTTGGTTCAGCACTTCCTCAAGGGTTAAACCTTCACAGCCATCCTGTCATCAAAGTTCACATCAGTTCAACAGACTGTAGCAGTGCAGCAGAGCATGCTGACAGCGGTTACATCAGATACATAACCTTCCTACGGTGCACACATATGTGCACGTCGGGGTCTGTGGCTCAGGAAGAGGCTCTGACAGATTGGCGGGCCTTTTTCAGCTGTGTCTGGTCGTGATCTGGGAGGTCTCTCCCTCAGCAAGGGAAGCAATGGGAAGCAAGCACAGCTAGTTAATTCTCAGATGTTCCTTTAGGTTGATTAATGGCCTAATTAGGGGTGTTAAACTGATGTGGAAGTAGCTTAGAGTGATAAAATCCTCTGTTTTTTTATTGTGTTTTTCTCTTTCTCTCTACCTTTCACCTTTCTTGAGGTTTTGTTTTGTTACGCCTAAGGCGGTGTTGCACACATCTAAATCTGACCCGAGCTGGGAGTTGAGCAGCTCCACTGGAATATGCTCACAAACATCGCAAACACATTTTGCTCATCCAAATAAGTCCAAAATGATTAGGACAACAGTGTTGGTCAGAAATGTAAATACTCCCATCATATCTATTGATGTTATATCTATTTTAAAACCCCCAGGGTCACCATTTTACATACAGACTAATCTATATACATAAATCTATATTATTATTCGGTAAAATGTGGCTTCTGGCATAAAACTGCCTTATTATTTGACCAGTTATGTAGAACTAATTCAGATTGGTATGGTTCCTGGTACAGACCCAGATAAAGGCTTAGCCTGATAATCAGTCATATTGAAGTTCAGAGTTTTCCTTAAACTCTTCTACAGTTTTTGACTTTTATTAATGTAACACCCTCCCAATGTCAACCATATGGTTATTTATTTCAGCTCAAGTTGATTTGAAGGCTATATGTTGTTGAAGATTCTAGATTGAAGTCTAAAAAGGTAGTCCGCCTTTATCTTTCTACTATCTCTTCACATGCCTTTTATGCAATATTGGGCGATTTTGTTTGGTCTTTTCAAGAATTTTTTTAACGATTCATAAAAACAAAAGGTTATGCCAATATTGTTCAGTATTTGCAATTGTTGTTGAGCCAAAACTTACCTAAGAAGGAGGGTTAGGTAAGAAAATTATCATCCAACCACTGATTGCCCCGATGTAAACTTTTAGGAGTCATTAGGTGAGAAGCCAGGTACACCGTGGACTTGTCAGTAGTCCACCACAGGGCAACACAGAGACTCGAAGGACAGACACAGAGGAACACATCGTAACAAATAAACCAGACACTGCCAAGGGCAGTTAGAGACGAACAGACCTTGGTGAACGGAGGGCCTTCTTTCTGACGGTGTCATCATTCTGTATAAGGAACTATGCTGCAATGATAGCATACCACTATCTGCCTGTCATACATGGCATTATGTATGAGAAAGTCAGAATAGAAGTAAGATAAATTGATTCTCCAGCCTCTTTTTGGAGAGTTGAATTTGGAGTTGTCCTTTTCATTCATTTTTCACTTATAACACCAACAATGTGTCCTGACGTAAAGTCAATCCAGTCCTTCACCACTTGCTAGTGCAGTAATCCTGGTGTAAATCACCAGCTGTATAAATATATGGCCTTATATTTACTTGGTCCTATGACACAGACAGATTTTTTTAAATTTCAAACAACCCAGGACTGTAGCTAGATGGAGGGCCGGTCGTGGCCATTGACACTCTTAAACACATTATTGGCCTACTACAGGTAGGTGATTTGTTGCTGACCAGAAAACTGAATTTAAATTCAAACCAAAAGCAAGGGAAGTAAAAGGATCATAGCTGCCTGCTGCCATCTGGGGTCATCATTTTTAGCATTTATCCCAATTATTGAGTTAAGTTTTACACAAAAAGGGCTAACTAGTAATATTAGCAAATGCAAGTTCTGATAAGTTATCATTATATAAAATGTCAGAATTTGTTTGCAAAAGTACATTTTACATAAAGGATAGTAGAAATGGGCAAAGATTATATTAGTTTTTATATATTTTTGTTCATAATTCATTCAAACCTTTATCACTCAGATTTCTTGAATCTATCAACCTGCAGTGTAAACTGATGAATTCGATTCAGACAATGAGTATTGATGCATGGTTGCAATCAATAATCTACTACTTTATCATGATGATTTAATACCAAGAAGTAATTTTAGAGGAAAACTTTATCTTTTTCATTTGTTTTTGTGCAGTAAAATTCTTAATTATTCAATAAATTTTAGTTTATTTAAATTGTGCAAATTGACTACACATGTTATCTCAAGGCCCTTTACAGAGAAAATAGATGGGGCATTGAGCAGGAAAGGAACAAAACCTTGAAAAAACAGTTGAAGTAATTGTTTTATTCTGTGGTTCAGAACTTTCAAACTTGCTCGTTTCAATCATGCAGGCAGCATTTCTGAAGTACAGCAAAAAAAATTCAAATCACCCAAAATTCTTATTTTAATTTTTCATTTTAATGAGCATTTAGGTTCCAAAAAAGTTCAAACTACTGGACTTTGTTTCCAAGTTTGAGACTTTTCACTTCACATCTAGGAAACTTTTTAATTCAGTTAGGTTGAAAAAATATATAATTAAATATGGTGTCTATTTGTGGATAATTTGTTGTTTTAATACCTGAAAAAAGGATAGTATGTGAATCCCAAATTAGTAAATGATAATTTGATCTGAAAAATAACATTTTGAAAAAACAAGCAAGCCTAAGAGTCAGGTCTAAATTCTGATTTTGTTTTAATACTTGGAACATACTGTCTGCTTATGAAACAAAAAGCCCCACCAAATACCCCAGAGTAGCTTGTCTGCTGCTTCATATGCCATTCCAGACCTCCGAGTGGGCGGCATGGCTGCCTCCTCCCCCTCATCTTCCCCTTTACAGATGTGGGTTTAGAACGCTATAAGGCCTTTGCTCCCATCGCCGAGCCAGGCAGGGAAGCGGGCCTTCATCCTCCTCCACACTAGTGTGAAATGCAGCCAAGTTCAGGAAGACAGACGCGACCCACTGCTTTGCTTACAAGTAGCTCAGAGGCAGTTTTCGACACTGCAGCGTTAAAGAAAATTAAGGTGCTTTTGAGCGCAAAATGAGTGGAATATATGTGCTTTGTTACAATAACCCTGTTTACTAGATATTTGATATATATGTTGCCAAAATCCTTACAGGGTATTTCTTTTAGCTTTCCTGTTAGTTCAACTTGTTGCAAATGAAGCAGATTTTTTATTCTGACCAATTCTTGGAGGGAAGTTTATTTTTTATTCTATTAGTCTTTGAACTCCATATATGCTTTCTTTTGATTTCATCTAATCACATTACCAGGCTTTCCTCTGTTTAGAATGAGGTATTTTACTCATTCCCAGTAACAAGTGTATAAAATGAGACTCTCATATATTGTTTTCATTGATTCTGTCATCCCAACCTTCTACCAGAGCCCTGCTTCATAATGGATTTGCTGCGTCGGGCACAAAAGGCTTCATTTCTTCAATAACGGCCAAAAATGAGCTGGGAGGCGGACATTTATGTCCAATTTGTGGTGTGGTGAAACGAGTTACAAAAAGCTGAATGGTTTTGGAGGTTGTCAATATGGATTGGGAAAAAATACTTTAACAAAATAAATCTCAAATAAATAAAAACTGTTAAGGTGAACCCATATTGAATTTTTATTTGTAACCTCTTAATTACCTCAAATATAACTCAACCCTATGTTGTTTCGGTTAAGTTTTAAGCCCTATTTCTATGTGAATAATTGGCATTAGTGAGATTTGCTTTTATTTAACAAGATTTAAATCTTCCCTCAGTAACAAAACAAACAAAACAACAATTTAAGGTAAACTAACAAGAGCATCATGTTATCAATTTTATGATTTCAGCTTATATTGATAGATTTTTCATAGATTGTCAGACCTCCTGGGCTCAAACCTCACTCACACATTTTATTAAAAATGTTCAGCAATAATTCTGCAATAATTACAAGCTTGAATGTTACCGACTTTACTTCATTGGCTATTAAAAATGTGATAACTACTGTTTGAAGTAAAGAATAACTTAACTTTGAAAGACTCAAATGTTCAATCAACTGGATAGAAGGGATTTGACAGTCACTTTTCATGTGTGCCTTACACATGCAAAATCAGTCATGCTAACTAACGAAATGTTGGCATTGCTCTACTTTTCTCTTCTAAGTTTATAGAGTGATTTCTAAGGCTATGGCTGTAAAGATTCACAGACTCACAAGGACAAAAGCTGCAATAAGGTAAACATTCTATTTAGTTATTTATACAGGTAACCCAATCATATTCTTCAACCTATTTCTGTCTAAGGAAACCCAGCTGATTGCCAGGACTCAATGACTCTCTGCAATCCCTCGGACTGAGCATGCATTTAGCGACAGTGGACAGGAAAACTCCCTTTTAACAGGAAGAAAACTCCAGCAGAACCAGGCTCAGTGGGAGCGGCCATCTGAAGTGAAAGAAGCAAATAAAGACAGATTAAATGGAGCTCGGGTCCCGGGGGAAGACTTTGATGCTGTTAGTCAATATTCGCTTGGATGAGTAACCTAGAAAAGGATTATAGTAGTCGTTCACGCTGGTGGTGGAATACGCCTGACGGTGAGGGGGACTGAGAATAGTCTTAGAATGAGGGAGGAGGTAGGTGAAGTTCATTTAACACTAGAAGTACCAGGATTTTTCCGCCTACCTAGAACTTCCAGGGAGGGGTCAATTGTCCCGGCGGCTTTTCCCGAATACACTAATCACTCATTTTGTCATGGTAATGAGGCTGTTATGGGCCGTGTGTGGGGTGAGGGGGTCACACCTCACAGTGGTAAGAGCCAAGACAAACAGGGACAGACAGCTTCTCCCCAGTGTGTTACAGTACAGTTTTTCTCCCTTGGTTTGGCTCATTTTTTGAAATTGAGATGTCATTCTCAAAACATGGACAAATCCCAAAACTAATTTGCCATGACCAGG
>NW_015150548.1:1502622-1512897 GCF_000732505.1 Cyprinodon variegatus
GTAAAAATCCACTAAAAACTTTACTAAAAGCTTGCCTTGGCCAAGCTTTTAGTTGAGCCTGTGTAGACTTCCCACACAGGCTCAAGCGACTCTGTGACTCAAGTGACAGCTATGAGCTGCTAACAGCCACATTTCCACAACAAAAGGAGTGTCCGCAGGAGGTCCAAAGGAACAAATGACCCTCTTGTAGGGCTTTTAGGTAAAAAGGAAAATTGACCCCTCCGTAGGAGTTCTAGTGTTAATAATAATAATTGAACTTTATTGATCACTCATCGGAGACATTTACTTCTGCTTTTAACCCATCCCCTTGGGGAGCAGTGGGTTGCCATTGTGGGGCGCCCAGGGAGCACTGTGGGGTTAAGGGTCTTGCTCAGGGCCCCACTAGGCCGCCACTCCCCACTTGCAAGAGAAGCTAGGCCTGGTGATAAACGTAGGGGATCCTGAAAGATGATTTGTTTTGGAGAAGGTGAGACTCCCGAGTTGCCTGGACCTGAACGAGGGAAATCGCAGGTGGTTCAGGTGAAACTGATAAGTCTTCCAGATTGTATTTACGCTTCTTTTCTATCAGAAATTTTAAAAAAATGGCCAAAACAGAGGTCCAAAAAGTAGCTAGGAAAACAAAATTGCTGTAGCTTCTTATGGCTGTTTAATTTCCTTCCTTCCATGAAAAAAAAAAAACAAGCTGTCAGTACCGTGGGGAAGATGGTTTGAAGTTGGATATTGGATATTCAAGCTCCGTGGAGTCGGCCAGCGTCTCTCAGCTGCTCCCTCCTTTGACACGCGGTGGTGCATTTAGGGACCGTCAACAAATCTTTGAACCAAGCACTCTTGAGAAACAAGTATCAATAAATTCTTTATCTTATGACCAGCTAAGACAAAACTAATATAAAATCATGCCAATAGATATCATATGTAAGGCACACCTGCTTTTAAGCTATTTTCAATTTTTAAGATATATTTAAAGACAAAAGTTGGGACTTTTCTTCAATAGCTTCCAGGTCATGTGACCTACTGACTCAAATTCTTTGTGAAATTGTTTTACTACATTAGCCTGGTTAGGCACGCTAATTTTTATTCCATTTTAAGCCTTTGTTAATTTTCAAAGATTTTTTTTATAATAAAAAAAGTGATAATTCTTCAAAAGCTTCCAGGTCATGTGACCTACTGACTCAAAATCTATGTCAGATTGTTCTACTACTACTACTACTTCAGCTAGATAAGGCATTTCAAGCCTTTGTATATTCTTACCTTACCGTTCTTACCATGTGGGGGGAAGCATACCGTTGGGTTTGGATGCTCCCTCTCCGGCTGGCTCCGGACCAGGACCAGCGCCCGGAGCTGTTGGCTCGGTTCCGGTTGCAGCGGCCCAGCAGAGCCCCCCACTAGCTTTGCGGAGATCCTCTTAGGCAACATGAATGTGGATATATATTTGTCAGGTTTTTAGGAATATCTAGTCTGTCTAATTTATTTGGAAAATACAAATGTTGGTAACTTTATATATAGCACTTATATAGCGCTTTTTCAAGTCAGGAGACTTGACCAAAGTGCTTTACACTACATTCAGTCATTCACGCACACACTCACACACTGATTGGGGAAAGTTACATTGTAGCCATAGCTGCCATGGGTCTCGCTGCTACAGTCTGACCACCATCAGTAGACAATGCAGGTGAAGTGTCTTGCCCAAGGACACAACGACACTGAAAGTCGGAGCCGGGGCTTGAACAATCCTTCGATTTCAGGGTAAACTCCTACATCCGACGCCACTGTCACCCTATTGATGTTGTGCTCGTTCATTTTCCTGTTGGTACAATGTTGATTAATCCTTAACTGGTTCTGGTGCCTGTCCATATTGTGCTCATGGCTCCCTTCCAATAGTCTGGCTATGCCTCTGCTGAATAATGTAACATCTGGGTCCAACCACATCTCAGGTTCTCTGTTGAATAGAAATCTAATGACTTTAGAAACCATTGCAATTTCAACTTACTCTCGTGTTCAAGAACTGGGTTTGAGTTTATTTTGCTTTGTGAAAAATGAATTACCTGTAAGAAATCATCTACAGATAGGTAAGATGTGTTCACCAAAGTATGGAAGTGGTTCAGTAGGGTTGTGATGTTGAACTGTTGTCAAGTAAGTCATTGGTAATTAACTCAAATAGATCCAATGAATCTCCCTCATCTTTACAGCTACAGAAGCAGTGAATACAAGGTAGAATTGATTTATTCTGACCCTTGTGAATCAAGGTATATTGGAGCCAATTTTGAGAATATTCCAAATACTTTGACAAGACTGTCATCCAACATCTAACTATACCACATTTCACGTCAACAGACTTGTGTACGGCTAATTTGTGATCTGTTGACAAGCAAATTTTCTCGAATAAAGTGGCAAAGGAGTGACTTTTTTGTAATATTATGAAGTTACACACGACTTCTCTATTAGTTGATGGTTAATTTACCATCAGTGCTAGAATAAATTGTTTCAGGTATTTAAGATGACAGTCGGCAATAAACAACAAAGAAAATATAGATAGCTTTTTATGTCTTTAATATTCACACATGGCAGATAAACCTATTAGCAAACATGAAGTATTGAGATCCTGTTTCCTTATATTTACTCAGAAATATACCTATATCTAGGATAGTCATTAGATTTGGAGAGGAGAAATGTTGGGATTTCATTAAAACCTTATTGAAACTGTCACCTTCGGTTATATTTGTCTCATGAAGAAGATGATCAAATGTGCTTGTTTAGAATATGAAAAAAAATAGAAGAGCAAAAGAAAAACATACAGCCTAGAAGATTAATATCTACAGAGACCTTTCCTAGGATCCGGGTAATTTCTGCTGGAGGGTTCCGGAACACGAAGAGATGACAGAGCGAGTTAGAATTAAAATTGCCAGAAGACTGTGCAATTATTGCAAATCACTGGACAGTCACAGCTCATATTATTCCCAAAGGGGGTTTGCAATGTGCCCTCGGAATAAAAATCTATGATTTGTGATTTACAGTGCCTCACAAAGCTTCTCACACCTGCTGGTGCAATGTATCTGGATTTTATAAGCAACATCAACACAAAGTAAAACAGAACCTTGAAGTGGATGCGAAACAATTAATATTTTTTAAGCTGTTGTAGGAACATACTTAATACTATATCCTGAAAAAACCATCCCCCCTGGTAAATCATGGTGGTGGCAGTATCATGCTGTGGGTTTTCTCCACCTGCAACTGGAGAGTTGTAAGTCCCTTATGGAAATATGGGAAATAAAAATAAAGAAATAGAACAACAATAGTAAATATAGGGATAGAGCGACTCTGGAAAGGTTGAATGGCTCAATTAAATCAAACTAGCTCAACTTTAGCAACAATCAGGTGTGTTAAAGAATAATTGCTGTACATGTACAAAAAGAGAGTAAATCTTAAAAACCCTTATCACCTTTGAAGAGACATTTAAGCTTGGATAATTGGACAGTATGTTTTATGTCAACACTCTTGATTACTGTTGAATTAAAGGTTATGGCTACAATTTTTTGGTTTTACAGCACTGGCTCGTTTTTTGGACAGTAGGCCTCACAGGAAAGGGGATATGAGAGGGGGAGAGACATGCGGCAAAGGAACACAGGTCAGATAAAAAACCCGGGTCGCCCGCGTCGAGGACTAAGGCCTCCGTACACAGGTCGTGTGTGCTAACAACTGCACCACTGAAACACGCCCATGGTTACAAAGTTAACAAAAAAGCAACACCTTCATATATGCCACATGGTAGCAGCTTATAGTCAACACAACTATTTGAGTTATTGCCTGAACTAAATTTGCTTCTAGAAAGTGCCTCACCAACATTCATAGTAAGTAAAAACACAAGCATACATCAAATATGTTCCTATTGATTTGGATAAAGTTTGAATTTTGGATTAAAGAAAAACAACTTTCAAATTAATTTTATCCCATCTTGCAAAATTTTGAAACCACTACTCTAGAGTAAAGAGGAAATCTTCCTTTAATTGATCAACCAAGCCTTTTTGTCCAGCAGTGTAATGTATGAGCGGATATTATTTCATTATGCCATGGATCAATCAGATAACCTTGAATCAGTAGGGATACCTAAGCAAAAGCCGAAATACTTCAATGGTTTACATAATAAGTGCTGTCTGAATAGTGCTGGAATTAGGAAGGAACTAGGGCCAGGAAAGAGAATGTGTCGTAGCACCAACTCAGTTAGCATAGGGACCTCCTGATGTCCCTACCCGCTGCTGGTGGCTGTTGCCTACAATCCATGCATGGGAACAACCCACCTCACAGGGTTTAACAAAAAAGAACACTACTGGGTGACATGTACTCTGTGTGACCTATGCTAATGTCCTCACCCTCATATGTTTTTGGCCTTAAAACAGAGAACTTCAGCCATTTTCTACATTTATGTGGCTTTGTTTAATTGCTGTAACTTTTTGTTGGTTTTTTTGTACTAGTTTTCTGGAAGCCTGTGGTCTCAATGACATTTTGGACAACTTTTTGGTTCTGCCAGTCCAAGAAAACCAATTTGCACTGAATCAGACAACTCAAAGTTCTTGTACAATATGGTAAATAGTAAATGGTACATGGCCTGTACTTATATAGCGCTTTTTTCCCAAGTCAGGAGACTTGACCAAAGCGCTTTACACTACATTCAGTCATTTACCCATTTACGCACACACTCACACATTGACGGTGGCAAGCTACATTGTAGCCACAGCTGCCCTGGGGCTCACTGACAGAAGCGATATGATCACCTCGCTTCACAAATGTGCTTCAATGGTGAAAAACACCCATAAATATCTTCCCAAACTTTTAGAAAGCTTTCCACAAAAAAAAAAAAAATACAAAAAAAGCTAAAGCTTTTAGATTAGCAAACAGTGGGTCAACATTGGAATTAAACATATTGAACGGGATGTTCAAATTCATCTGTATGAAGGAACCATTGTAACGGGACAAAGGGAAACCAGGGGTGGAAGGTATTTTACAAGATATTGGATGTTTTCAGTTGTCCAAACCTTTTTGGGTTGTTTTTTTTTCGTTAAGGAGTACATCTGTAACACCTTTATTGGAATTTTTTTATTGTTTTGTTGAGTTTAATCAAAAAGAATTGGAGAGTACAGTGGCAAGACAGATGGCTTCTCACAGCCACCCTCTCCCCTGAGCCTGCTCAGTGACCAGTACCATACTGCCACTCCGGGCAAGAATTCATTAGCCGGATCAGGCTGGCATAAGGAGCTCTGCATCCACCGGTTTAGCTCAGACCCAATGACAGCTCCTGTAAAAAGCCTCGCCTGGCGAGATAGTCACTGAGTCAAGAAATGACACCACCTCCAGTTAAACCCACCACACGTCCGCACTACTTGCACCAAAACAAATCCCATACAGATGCCATGATCCTTGCAGAGAGGTTTTCAAACAACCCCCAGCCTGCTCTGTCACTGCATCCAGAACGTGGTGGCGATAAATGGATTGAGGCAACCAATTCACAGTAGAATAACCTTTCCCTGGCACACTCTAACCTTGTTGCCAGGCCGCTTCCCAGCCTCTTATGTTTGGCCTTTTTCTTTAAACAAATCATATTACAGTCTATTGGCCTTTCAGGGCAATATCCAATTCAAGACTTTGAATTGGACTGAAAGAGAAAACAGGCACTCTGTGCATCATCATTGTAAGGTCATGGTGGTCCTTATGTCCTTTTGATAGCTCTCTGAAAGAACTTGTAACTGACGGTCTGGGGTTAGTAAATGCTTTGTTCTAAGAGGAATATCCAATTGCTGTCCGGACAGACTTTACGTTTTGGATAACATCTTGGAGTAAAACACTCTGGTAATATTTATTTGCCTGCTCTGTTTCTGTGGTAGACTTGCCGATTCCCTTTGCCGTCTGACAGGAATCAAACATCCTCTTCTCCTCTCCGCATCTGGTGTTTGTTTTTTATACGGCAAGCTTAAATTGGCAGTGGACAAGCACAGTTGGTCGGTTTCCATTTCCGTCCAGTTGAACATGTTTATCTGAGCGTCTACAACTCAGAAGGAGAGGCTGCGGCTGTGTTTCTTATTACATATTCTCCCTGAAGAAGTCCTCACTATGTTCACTGAAAACTCAGGCTCCTGAGAGACTCAGACTCTCCCTCTCTCTCTCTTTCTCTCTTGCAAACAACATGACTCCTACTTTGCCAAACCTGGATAGAATTGATAAAAAGGCTGGAACTTCGCACAGATATTTCCTGATATACTCTAGCAGTGGGTGTTTATCATTTCTGCTCAACATCTTTATTTCTAACGGAAGAGTTAAGATTACTACCAGAACCCTGCAAATACATAAAGCAAAAGTACTTCAACTGTTCTACAGCCAAACAGAATATTTTCATTCAGATTGCTTCCTTCCCAATCAGCCTTAGATTAAATAATGATTTCCCTCCATGCATCTGTTCGATTTATAAAAAAGAATGATTTTAATATGTATTTTTTTTTTCATCAGAAAGAGCAAATTAAAAGCTTAGGTACAACAGCACCACTATCTGGTGATTTTTTGGAACTGCAGCTGGTCACTCAGCCTTGAGGCATAATTTTAAGTCCAAACCCTGAACTTATTAGATTTGGAAATGTTCTCATTTAAATACTGTGAACATATCTCTGATTTTTAATAAATAAATAAGCATGAATACGCTTTAATGAGTGGGAAAAACATAAGACGTCTGGCCATTTTCTGAAGGTTTTTCATCCAACAAGCCAGTCAGGGTCACTGCTTGTGCATAGCTACCATTACCAAATGCCAGAGGATGCAAATTTCAAAGGTTTTATAGATCAAACCTGCTCCTGCCAATCGGAAACAGCTTTCTGGAACTCTGAATTTAAATAATGAATGCCTACAAAGCAAGAGAAAGTTATTAGGAGGTAGGTTTTTAAATAGATAATTAAGAGATAGCGATCCACATGCCAGTACACCTTCATCCCTATATCCAAACATTGTTGTTTCATGGCTGGATTTTTCAGCAGGGCTCATACTTAGCTTTTAAAATAAAAATAAAAAAAATGAAATTGTTTATATTCTGAAAAACCTATTGCTTGTTATCAGATAAAAGATCCATCCATCCATCCATCCATCCATCCATCCATCCATCCATCCATCCATCCATTTTCTTACTTAACAAATGAGTCAATAATTGAGTAAATACACAGGATATTAGCATCATAAAAGACAAAGAGGTTTGACTTTTAGACAAATTTTTAGTCCTAATCACTAAAATCCACCATCATTCGTGAAAGAAGACCATTATAGCGCTGTTTACGCAACAACAAAGAAGAGAAAATGTAAACAGAGAGCATCAGGAGTAAAAATCCACTGCAGATGATCAATATCAGACAATATCAATATCTGTAGGAAAAACAAAAATCTAGAAAACAAAAACTGCACAGCACACAACATTGTTCATTATCTACTGCATAACAACCTTAAAAAGCAGTAATTACTCAATGCTGAAATTTGTTGTCTTTTTTTGTTTTAAGATCTTTGGCAATTTTTCATATACTCAACTAATGAATTTAGGATTCATGGTGTCTTTTGCATAATTTGTAAGTTTTTTTGTGTAGCAACCTATGTTTGCATGAGTCATATGAAAGTTAAGGTTGAAAACCACTTTTTATTCTTTTTTATATTCTACTTACTCTTTTTCAATATGGCTTGTTTTGGTGTTTACAAATTACAGTAGTTGTGCATCCATACCCCTTTGCATGATAGACTGGCGGAGGGTTTGCAAATATATATATATAACCTCTGTCACTGTCACTATTTGACAACACGAAGAGGAGTTGAAAATGTTGAAAAAAGCTTGGATTTTTACCTCTACATGCAGAACAGTGTTGTTAGCTTGCCATCTGTGCCCTACACTTCCCCCTAGAGGTGGCCAGAATATTAGATATTAGGTACAGCGGAGGAAAGCCAGTATTTTAAAGTGCGGCAAAGGCTGTCAGCATAGTTAGACACAACCAGCCATAATAAGAGTTTTCTTTTTGTTTAGCCTGTGCATGGGCAATCTGAAATTAAAGGTTGTGTGGGGTGAAAAACAATAAAAAGTCCCAACTCAAAATATTTCCCCAAAACATTTATGCTAAAACCTTTTGACAGTTCTGCCATCTGACAGTACACACTGCCAAAGATGTCTATCTTACATGTTACAAGCAGGATTTCGCAAAAAGGTCACTTTGATCTTCTTTTAATGTGATATATTAAGCAAAAGCATATTCAGTTAGATTATTAATATTCTTTTTAGAGGATTCTACTGAAAATAAGTGCAATAGTCTTCCACTGAACTAAAACAACATCTGGTGAGACTCCTTGAAATCATGATCTCAAAACAAAAAGTCTAACCAAGAGCAATTATCTTAATTCAATGGAATATTGCATTTTTTTTTTTATAGAACATTTTATAATCAAACAGAATCTGTTCTTGCTTAGTAGATCAATCTCATAACACGATCAAAAACACTTTTAGTCTAGATCTAAGGTTGTAAGACTTGGTTAGATTGTCACTCTTTGCGGTGCCCTCCTCAAAACAATCCTTTTGACCAAATGCGTTCTTCATTCCAGTTTGCCCCTAAAATCCAAAGCAAACACGAGGTCTGACTTCCTCAGCCCTCCCCTCCCTTATTACACACAAACCTACACACACACCAAAGTAGAGACACATCTAGACTCTTCTGTCTGTCACCGCTCACAGCGAGGGTTGCCACAGACATGTGCTGACATCACAATTAAACCGAGGACACCCCAGCTCAGCACGGTCATCCATCACATCCAACCCTCCCCCAAATACACACACACACACAAAACACACACACCGAATAAGACAAAAAGCACTGAGCAGGGGAGTACTTGTGCATCTTAAGAACTCAAAGAATAGTCTTGATTGAGGCTACTTGCTTTAATGGGATTTTCCTTCAAACTTACGGTTCTCTTGAAGAAAAGCAGTAATTTTTTCATTTAGAAAATGACTCTGGTTTTTCAACACACAATACCCTAATAATAGCAAAGGTGCCAAACAAAAAGTTAAAAGAATTTGTTGAATATCAAGGCAGATGCCCTCGTCTAGGGGCTCCCGGCAGCCCGACGATTCTGATCTCATCAAGCAAGCACGTCCGCCTCCATTAGTCTCTGGCATTGTGCTTGAAAATTGCTCTAACTTGTCGAGTGATTACCTCAAATGAACAATTAGGAAGGCTGGCTGTCACAATAACTCGATCCCCGCCCGTGAATTGACTCGCCCGGCTTTAACGGCCCTGCCGCAGCCATCGAGGTGCTCCAAATAAATGATCCGTTCTGGAGGGGGAAATGTCAGCTCGTAGCCGTCGTAATGAATTAATGAGCAACATCTAGTCACATTCACTGTATGAGGATGATGGTGGATGTAATGCCATTAGGAGAAGGAATAAGTTGGCAGAGAAAGTTTCTTGATTAAGCTCTGAGGAAATTGGTTGGTACATGCTAGAAGTTGACTAATAAAGGTTTTTCTAATCCTGAAAAGAACAATTACCATTGTCTCAGATGGATGCTGTTTATCTTATTCACACCATATATTTTTTGCCTCTATCACTTATTTGACACGCAATCAAAACCATTGCTTAATTTCACTTCTTTTTCCTTCTGTAGTTCGATTAATCTAATATAATGAATTAGAGATTTAAGATGGCTTCCCGTTATGGCTGTTTTCACAAATCCTTTAATAGTTTTTTTTTTTTTCAAAATCACAGACAATAAGTCTTTCATCTTGAAAGTTACTAAAACACAGTGATGGGGGTAACAGCGTTGAAAGTAACGCGTTACTAACGCCGCTACCTTTTTTTAGTAACTAGTAATCAAAATTGTTACTCTTACTGTAACTATAACGCAGTTACAATTGCCGACATCCCGTTACTGCACGTTACTCAGGTCGCACAATGAACCTTTTTTCATGATAGGACTCGTCATGAGAGAGGGGAGGATGGAGAGTGAGGAGGACTCCAGCGGCAAAACAGCGTTTTCCAGATGGAAATACCGGTGTTACGTCGAGCTGCGTTTCTCCATCAGATACAGTTCCCCCTGCATCTCCGCACAGCGCGGCAGCACGATTCACCGCACAAGCGACAGGAAACGCGCATGCTTGCTAAAGGCGCGCAACAGGGGAACTATGGAGAGCGTGAACGATCAAATGTTAGCCTATATGGAGAAAGGGAGAAATCTGGACGGACGGACGGACGGACGGACGGACGGACGGACGGACGGACG
>NW_015150548.1:1513429-1522370 GCF_000732505.1 Cyprinodon variegatus
GGATTTCAGAATTAGACATCCCTAGTTACTAATTTCATACACTCGCAAAAGTAACGCAATAGTTACTTTTACTAGTTACTTTTATTGTGGAGTAACTCAGTTACTAACTCAGTTACTTTTTGGGAGAAGTAACTAGTAACTATAACTAATTACTTTTTCAAAGTAACGTACCCAACACTGCTAAAACATGACTATATTGGTCTTTGTAGGCACTAACGCACACTGAATTTATTCTTTAGGGCAATTTGTACATCTTCTAGCTTGATGTTTTACAAGGTAAAGACTTAAAAGAGCAACAAGAAAATGCAGTGTTGTATACTTTATAACTAAATTCTTCATCCTGGTAATGATCAAGTACATTCGGCCTTCAATGGCAAAAAAGAAACATCAAGCTACGAATTTTAAAGTCATTAGGTGGTTGGTTTAAACTACCACAACGGACAGCCTCTTCTTTTAAACACTCGGTCCTTTCAAAGTCATGGGCTGTCAGTGGAAACCATGACAAGTAAAAATGCCTTTTCTCTATGGTTTCAGCATGATAATGGTCATAATCATTGAACAGCTAAAGGTAAAAGAGAGCCCTATTGTGTGACAACAAAGGATTTACATTTATATTCATATTTAAAAACAAAATAAAAGCAGGCAGTAAAGCAAATAAAACAGTGGAACCACAAATAAACCATAAACTAGTAATACATCACTTAGCAGTTTAACTTAAACAATCAATGGCAGTTCTAAACCGATTGGTTTTTCACTTTTAATTCAAAGAATTCAGGCTTTCAGTGTCAATGTCAATGTCAAATTTATTTATAAAGCACTTTAAAAACAGGTATAAAACTGCACCAAAGTGCTTTACAGGAAAGACAACAATACCAATTAAAGAAACAGAATGTAAAACACTGCTTAAAATAAAAGCTGAAGAATAAAAATAAGCTTTAAGAAGCGATTTAAAATGATCCAGGCTGTGGGCAGATTTAATTTGAAGAGGTAAATGGTTCCACAGAATTGGAGCAACAACAGAAAAAGGCCAGATCTCCTTTCCTCTTAAGCTGAGTCCGAGGAACTGTCAGTAATAGTTGATTATTTGAACGTAGACTTCTCGACACAGACTGGAACTTTAAAATGTCTCTAAGATAAGGAAGAGCTATTCGGTTTAAGACCTTATAGGTTAATAAAAGAATCTTAAAATCTATTCGGTAAAAGACAGGTAGCCAATGTAAAGAGGCCAGTATAGGCCTTATATGGTCACGCTTCCTGGTTCCTGTAAAAAGCCGAGCCGCTGTGTTCTGGATCAATTGAAGTCGCTGCATCTGTGATTTATCCATGCCTCTATATAATAAATTGCAATAATTCAACCGGGATGTAATGAAAGCATGGATAAGTCCGTAAAAGTCTTTAAAACAATTATAAGATTTAACTTTTGCTAAAATCCGCAGGTGATAAAAACTTGATCTAAGAACAAAGCTAACTTGTTTATCTAGCTTTAAACAGCTGTCAAAAGTAAAACCAAGATTCTGGATTTGTAGTATGAAGACTGACCAAATAATATAACTTCAGTTTTACTTTGATTAAGGTGAAGAAAGTTTTGTTCCATCCAAGATTTGACTTCAGCTAAACAATCTATCAATAGCTGAAGAGATTAATTTTTTCCATTTTGTAGTTCATGGGGCATATAAATCTTTCAGCACTTTTCCAGTCTTCTGGGAGTTTGTTCCAGATAAGTGGAGCATAAGAACTAAATGCTGCTTCTCCATGTTTGGTTCTAGTTCTGGGTGGACAGAATAGGCTGAGTGGGGGATTGACACAGTTACAACAAATCTGTTATGTATTGCTGTGCTGATGCATTCAGTGATTTATAGTCTAGCAGAAGGATTGTAAAGTTATTCTCTTAGCTACAAGGAGCCAGTGGATAGAAATCAGAAGTGAGCTGATGTGCCCTACTTTCTTAGTTCTAGTGAGAATTTTTGGGCATTTTTGGATCAGATGTAACTTTCTAAAGGGCTTTTTTTTTTTTGCAAACCTGTGAAGACACTGTTGCAGTGACCAATTGTACAAAAGTTAAATGCTTGAATGAGTTTTTCTAGATCCTTCTTCGACGTAAGTCATTTAATCCTGGAAATGTTCTTCAGATGATAAAAGGTTGACTTAGTAACTGGTGCCTCTGAAGGTTCCGGTCTGAGTCCATCATTAGACCAAGATTTCTGCCATAATCAGTGGTTTCCAGATGTAGTAGCTGAAGCGGTGAGCTAACTCTGGATCTCTCCTATCTTTCAAAAATAGTAGTAGTTATGTTTTCATTCAGTTGGAGAAAAGGGTTAAGACACACCAACATATTGATCTGTTCTAAGCATTGAACCATCTGAATGCATAAGTTGATCAGAGCTCTTCTACTTGGCTGTTTCTCTCCTAGATGAAACTCCTAATAATCCTACTACTACCTACAACTTTTTATTTTCTCCCACAAAGAAAGTACTTTTAAAATTGTGTTTGCATGTTCCTTTCATGTCTCTGCTCTGTCTTTTAAAACCCCAGACACTGACAGCAGTGGGTTGAAAACGAGTTTTCCTCTCCGATGTCATTACATGTATACACATGCAAGGGATTGCTGAAGAGTCAATGACAAAGTAGAAGTCTATTGTCACTATATGATAATCCAGAAGGAGTAAATTCTGGATTTGATGCAATCAGTTGGGTTTCCTTGGACAGAAAACCTTTCACCAATATCATTTGATCAATTTATCTCTCAGCCTTGCCAGTTGATGACTGACACTAGTATGATCCTGGAAAATGATGAGTCTGAATACAGGGGGGTCCATTGAACTGGTCAATTGGTGTGATCAGAAAACACCCAAAGCTTTACAAACTCAAGACAGTGGAAATGATGGTGGACTTTCCAGAGAAAACCTCCAACAATACCTGCCTTCACCATTCCCAACAACACTGTGTCGGTTGTGGATCACTTCTGGTTTCTAGAAACCTTTTTTTTCTAGACCTGAGATGTTCCTCACACATAAACACTTGGGCAGGTGTTTTCTATTTAGTAAACCAGGATTGGTACAGATATAGGGCCAGGAGAAGGGCAGTAAGCATCTCTGCAGACCCCACACATTTTGGACTTAAACTGTGTTCCCATAAGATCAGGCTATATAATACTTGATACTAAAATCCGCCACAACAGGTGCAGTTTCTTGATGAGCTCTTAACAGAGTACTGATATTAAAACCATGTATATATATATATATATATATATATATATATATATATATATATATATATATATATATATATATATAGTATATATATATGTATCAGCTCATGAAGGTCTTTGAACATTTTTAAATTAAGAGCAGAGTGAGAACACACTGAAATTACTTGTTTTTGGCAAAAACGTGCTACTTTAAGCTGATCATGTAGACTTCGCCTTGATGCCCTACACCGCCCTTGTTCAGTCCCTCAGCTCTGTTTGAGCACCGCCTTGCAGATATACCTCAGTGAGGCATAGCCAGGAATTATATAAGTAATCTGAGCATGGTTTGCGTAGCTCAATCGCTGGGAATCCTCCAGAAGGAAGTTCTGTAAACGAGATTACTCAGTTAGAGTGTGACCAATGTCAGGGAAAGCTCAGAGCTCAGTAATGGAGCCTAATGGTGATGAATACACAATGTGTGCCTGAGGCAGGAAGAAAGGGCTGGTAAGGTAGAGGGGAGGCATGACAAGACTTTTGAGGAAGGAGATACACTCTGTGTTGGAAATGGGTAAAGGTCTGGGGTTCACTGCTAATGTTCGCTGAGAGTCATTAACTGGTGTGAGGATCCTTAAAAGATTTGGAAAAGGTCTTTTTCTTAATATAAATCTTCAAAGATCAAAGCAATGCATAATTACCTTTTTAACGCTAACTGATACCTCTCTCACTCCAAACTTGTTAAATTGACTGTAAAAGGAGATCAAAATACACTCAAACTCAGATGCCATAATTGTTTTATATCCACATCTTTCTGTCCCTATCATTTCGACAAACAGTGCTATTAGAAAGGTTTCTCACCCCTCACAGTTTTCTTTAGTTTGTTGGTGTCACCCTAAATAAATGTTATCACCAAACAAATGTTGGAAGACAATCCAGTTCCTCTAATGATGGTTTTAGTCATCACTACAGTTTCATTGGTTCTTTCTCAGACATAGGCTATCCAGGGACTGCTAGAGCTGTACAAATGGACTGTCTCTAAAGAGGGCTATGTGGTGAACTTATCAAAAATGCTTTTCATCTATTATATAGGCCACTGACTGTTTTAAAACTGAAATAACCTGGTTAATAACCAGTGGTGCAAAGTAACAAAGTAAATTTATTTGATTAATGTACTTAATTGTAATTTTTTACAGAGTGTATACAGAACAAAATTTTGTTTTGTACAGCTCTCAGAATCAGAAATACTTTAATAATCCCAGAGGGAAATTACATTTTTTACACGCTCCAGTTACAGTTTTATATAATATATACACACATTCAACTATACAATATAATAAAGGTAAAAATAAGAATAAAAAGAGATAAAATATATACACATATAGCTCTTCTGTGTATATATATGTACGTATATCTCTGCATATGTAAAAACTCGTGACATTTCCAAGTGCAGCAGTGATCAAATTTAAACATATGACTGTGATATGATTTACAGTTTTTTTTTTAATGTCTTTTATGCAGGGAAGAGGAGCCTCAATGATCTTCTCTGATGTTCTCACTACTCTCCTCACCTTCTTTCAGTCTGGGGCGTTGCAGCCCCCACACCATACAGTGAGACGGCTGGTCAGAATGCTATCTATGGTGCTTCTGTAGAAGGACTTGAGAATGTGTGGGGGCAGGTAAGACAAGGCAAGGCAATTTTGTTTGTATAGCACAATTCAGTACAACGGCAATGCAAAGTGCTTTACATGATTAAAATATAGGAAAATAAAACTGAATCAAAGCAAGTAGGAAAGGGCTCTCCTCATCCTCCCCAGGAAGTAGAAGCGCTTTTGTGCCATATTGACCAGTGAGGTGGGGTTTACGGTCCGGTAGAGGTTTTCTGTGCACTCCCAGGAATTTGGTTCTGCTTACCATGGCTTTTTTTGTGTTTTTTTTTCTTCAAATTTTACTTTTCGAAATTTTCTTTTTAACGTTATATATTTTGATACAGATTGAGTTTTACAAATTCGTTCTTCTCATTTGCATTTTCTAGATCACATTCTCTTCACTGCTGGGGCGGGTTTCCTCTGGAGTAAGGAGTGAGGTCCCAATTCTATTGGTCTGCTGGTTAACATTAACATTTCCATTGGTTCATAATAACCTTTGGCTACAAAAACTTTACACAAGGCGGGAATAAAAGAGCAGCAAACTGCAGCTTCTGTAGAAAAAAAATACACGATCCTGAGTCCACCACATCCAATTTTATCCGCCACATGAAAACCAACCCGGAAAGGTTGGTTACTGTGTATTAGGTTAGCATCTGTGCTATAAACAAGCTAAGCTCGAGTCCTCAGGAATGCAGACATTAGTTTATTACATTACATAAGTACCAAAAAAGTTAAGTTCAGCTTTTTTTTATATTTTAATGTAATGTTTTTGTCCGAAAGGTCGGGCTCAGGCGAGAGCGTATCGGGAGATGGAGATGGAGACCTCCCTCATCCTGTCCCCATCATAATTTTTTTTTTTTTAATAGTCGAAAATTGAGCTTTCAATTCATATAGAGGCATCTGGCTGTTTTTTAAAGATTACTTTATACTTTTATACTTTAAGTACTTTTTGGAGCACCACTGGCCAAGTCGCACCATCAGTTTTCAAAACATTTTCCCTGTGTTGGTACGCTGAAAGACACCTAGACATTTAATTAGGTTGTGTCTGTTCCAGGGCATTAAGTTACAAAAAGTTATTGCTGCAATATTTCTTTTATGAAAGAATTTTTATTGTCCTGCTATTTATTTAGGGTTTTCTTTATTTCCTGTAGTTGCTAACCTCATATGTATTTATAAAAGGGCAGCATTGTGAATGGTTTTCTTCACAGCCCTCATTTTCACTTAAAAATTAAAGAGCAGATATTTACTGCTAAAACAAGAAAAAGTTGTAACCACAAATGTCAGTTAAATACTGTAAGAAAATAGTTGAGATAATGATCATTCCATAGATATAATAGTAACCTTTAAGCTATACCATCTCAGTGAAGGAGATGAAAACACAAGGAGAAACAAGCAGGCACGCAAATTATTGCACTTATTTTAATTAATCATTTGATTAGAATTTATTGTGCGGTTAATTGATTATTGCAACAGGCCTACTCTAGACTTGAGACTGGACTTGGACTTGAGCTCTCAAGACTTGAGACTTGACTTGGACTTGCAAAAAATGACTTGTGAACATGTCTGGTCGAGAGCAAGCATTTATATTGGAATCAAAGTGTATGGAGTAACTTGTTTTCTATTCTTGATAAAAGCAAATGACACGTTTTGCAAATCAAAGTTTAAAAAAGAAATACAATCCCGGAATTAAAATTTGAAAAATGTTTTAATCAAAGAAAGGTTCTTGAAATTTCATTTTTCTTATTTTTAGATTTTATGTATAATTTCTTTATAGATTTTTCTTTCTCAATAATGTTTTTGAACAGATTTTATATTTTCCGTTTTAAAATCTGTTTTACAAATTGAATTATTTTTGAAATTCCATTTTACAGATTAAATTTTCTTCACTTTAATTTCAATACACTGTATTGTATTTGGCTCTTCTTGACACTTGTTCTACTTTTTGGTATATGGCCAATACAGTATGGCTGCTAGGGCCTTAAAGATGCCAAAAGCAGTGATTTACATAGTATTCTGCTCCAGAGTAAAGAATGAAAAACATGATGAAAACTTTTTATTAAAACAGCCACGCCCCCATGGTGTTTTCTTACCTACTGGTTTTTATAATCTGGACACTCTTTTTTCTCAACCATTCAAGTGCAATACACTACATAACTGTTAATTTAAGTCATTGTTTTTGCTATAGCCCTCTGTATTTATTTGTCTATCCTCATCCCCCAATACATCTTCCTACACCTTATTTAATTGATTCTATTTTTCTATTGTATATACTGTGTCTAAACATCCTCTATTTTCTTGTATGTGCAATTTTTCCTGCTACTGGAAATACAATTTCCCGAAGGGAGTAATCCCAAGGGATTAATAAAGTCAAGTCTAAGTCTAAGTCTCCAAGTCTACTGGTCAGCATAGGGTTTTAATTTAGGTACTTAAGTTATGTAGCCATAGAAAACCTACTTTCAGAACCCAGTTACAGTCAATAATGCTCTATAGATGTTGTAAATAATTTTTCAAGTTATTTAAGGTGTTGAAATCTATAGACAGGAAGAATCTTCAGTAGTGACCGTTCTGCACCAAATCTGAATGAATTTTAAATACATCTAGAGGTTAAACTATTAAATATAAGGTGTTTTTTAATTAATTTTTTAATTGAATTATGAATTAAAAAGTCTATGAATCCGAAAAGTTATCTGCACTATTTTGGTGTGTTTTGACAGGCAAGTTGGTCTATAAATACGAAAAATGTTTCAGAACTTTATATTTTTGCACATTGACAGCCTTCAATTGGTTATAAAATAGGTATGAATCTGAAAATAATGCTTTTCAAGAAATTTAACAAAAATAAACTTTGCAATAGGATTAAATAAGTCTCTTACTATTTCAGAATAAAAAAAACCCTAGCAGGACTGTATGCTCCTGGGATCTTTGCGTGTCAGTCAGCTTAGGTGAAATGAGGAGCTTCTTTAATATATAGCTTCTAAGTGATGTCTATAAAGTCGTTATTCCCACACATGATGAGCAAAACAAAGCAATATTTAGCGTTCAGGAACACTTTATCTGTAGGAACACTGTCATTAATTCATTGGCTCTGAAGCATGATGTGATAACACCAGGAAAATACTCATATCTACACATTAAGTAATGAATAACATAACAAACAATCTGTTCAAAGCGTTATAATAAGCAAGGCGCTAAAGATTTTTATAGGAAAAAAAAGTAAGTTACATTAAGTAATGCATTACTTAACAAGGTGTTAGTCCCAACACTGGTTTCCAATCAAGTCTGTTTAGGTATTTATTAGGGACGTTGTCACACGCTTGTCAGAAGGCCAAGCACTCTTGGAGGTGGGACCCAAACTGGTTGAAAGAAGTACATGCTCTGAAGAGTTTTCATCTAACAAAACTTACATTTTTTTCTGGTGCAGGACATTAACCAAACCAGACCAACCCCAGAACAATGGCAGGCATGTTTCTTATATAGAGGAGGAACTAAATTGGAAGAAACCATTTTTAAAAGGATGTTCAGCTTCACAATAACAAGAAGAAAAGGAAAGTGAAACAGCAGAGGTTAGTATTTCACAGAATTTTAGCTCTTTAATCCATGAATGTCCCTTTTATGAAGAGTTAAACAAAAACAAAATATTGTAAAGTGAAATCAATTTACCTTTTTACAAAAATGAAAACAAGATATGACCAACCAAAGAACCACAACCAAATCAAATCCACTTCACCCAAAACAACAAAAATAAACCAATGTAGAAAACCAGATGCTGTGTTTAGCTGCTATTTTGGCCAATATACAGGTAACAATGGGTCATTGTTACAGACGTCCAAAACCAAACTTTACCGTATCTGATATATGACTGATATTGTAGTGTTGAGTATCCAGACACCAGACCCGTTTTCAATACAAATCATAACTACTTTAATAATTATTTTGAAGTATGGAATGTTGGAAAAGACTTGATTAAGTTTTATTACTCAAACACAGAGCAACAGAAAAAAAGGAATTTTATCAACTGAATGTTTTAAGAAATGTTCAACCGAAGCAGATAGAAGTGGATTATTTCCATCAGCTTGGCCAATGTATCCTGATATCTGTCTTTTGGCCAAAA
>NW_015150548.1:1523187-1530221 GCF_000732505.1 Cyprinodon variegatus
GCAAAAAGAAGTCTCACATTACATTTTAAATTGAATTCCATAATTCATAATTAAAACTTGGTTAAATTATTAAAACTTCTCAGGCAGTTCCATCATTGGTAAAAACATGACTGCCTTACATAAAGTTGTAGAGAAAACCTCAGACATAAAGAACGTATTTTAAAAAAAGTTCAACCTTGAGCCACACATAGTACTTTACCATATTTTGAGAACATGTTCTTTCCTGATTCAATACCTAAATTTGAGAAAATACACTACCATGAGATGACGCTACATCAAATCCATTCACTTACACAAAGAGCACAATGTTTAACCCAGGTTTGATGTCCCTCCCCTATCTGAGCTGTGACATTCAAGAGAAATCAAACAGCATTATTTTATCCAATAATATATTAACTAGGATAATTAAGATTCATTGACTGATGTAACATGAAATAGAAAATAAATAATCCTCAAACCCCCGGAAAGGTTTAACTATGCTTAACAACCATCAATACAGGATGGAAACCACCATTATAAATGAGCTTTGTCCATGTTATTGTGATACAGGAGGCAAAAAATGCAATTTCCTTCCCTAACTGCTTCTATATCCATCATGTTTGAAATATAGCCTCAAAAATAAGAACCGATTTAAAACATTACACTCCTCTTCCAGATGCACCTTCAAATGTCAGAAAAAATCATCCAAACTTATAAACCTGTCCCCTTCATAATTCAAATTGCTTTATAAGGAGCGACAAAGAACAGATGAGGAAATAAGGGAGGACGGCAAGCTGAGCTTGTAGTGTCGTATTTCTCATTAAGTGTCCCTGTCTGTTGTGTGCATAGCCTTTCAGTCCCCATGTGGTGATTTTCTGGTTTTGTGTAACAAAGGCTTCCTTCAGTTGCTCTGCCAATAAAAAGTGGAATTAAACATGATCAGAGGGGCTCTTCTTCACCTTCCTCTCATCCTCCTGTGAAAGCCAGCAGAGACTTGCCCTTAGTGCTGGTCGTGCTCTTTACAGCTGAACTTTTATGCCTTTATCTCGTCTTGCTTATCTTCAAGGATTTTCGAGATATTTGTTATTAGTGTTGGTATTTTTGTGAAGGAAATCAATTGTGTCTATCAAAACAAGGCTGTACAAGGAGGACGTAGACTGAAATAAACATCATAGGGTTGCGGTAGCGCTTTATGTTGAGCAGGGAAGGACTAGAAGAAGAGAGTCTACCTTTGGTTTATTTTCAAATAGTGTTATGCCATAATATTATATTTGGACACTTTGGTGGAGACCAATGTCCATGCAGGCTTTCTTTGCAAACTCTAAAGGCTGCAATCCCTTCAGAAGGATGCTGTTAAAGAGACATTTTTATACTCACAGGGACACTCTGATGTGCTTGGTATAAAACCTTTGCTTGGACCTATAGAGAGGAGGCCACATTGGGGAGGATCTCCTGAATGGATGTTCCTGACTGGATATTCATACAGCACAAGAACCACACTTTTCAGATGCCTCCGAGGCAAAGTGGGTCAAAGTAGCTAAGTCTGCTAGAACCATAACCATTTCTGTCTGATTTTACCTGAGTAACTTAAAGGCAGCATCCGAAAGGACACAACTGGCCTCTTGGCAAGGCTATCCAAGACAAAAGCCACAGAGAACACAGTCTGTGCTAGGCTAAGCTTTCCTGAACTTTGGAGACACCTCAGCTTTCCAAATGGAGATCAACAGAAGTTTCAGGTCTGGCAAAGGACATCTGTAGTTCACAAGGTGCTTTTGTGATATGATGCACCCTGCTTCCATTTTCTTCTGTAGTTGTCCATAATTAAGATAAATGAATCAATATTCCAACGCCTGCCTTCAGGTCAATGTGCATGGGAGGCCCTACAAGGTTCTAAACTCTCAAACAAGGTTGCCAGCAACTCTTGAGCAAATGTGTGTGGCTGAAATGAGAAAGGTGTAAATTCATAAAGTAATTGGGATTAAAGATGTAAGTAATCAAGCTTGATGGGCTAACTATGCCAGATTTTCATTAGATTTGTGAAAACTGTGAATGTTATGACTGTATTTCTTTTGTGTCTCTGTTTTCCTAGTTTTTGCCATTTATGTTTCTTACTTCTGTATGAATTTCTTAAGAATTACTTCCACGAGATCTCTATTTAAATTTTACCCTGGGTTTACTTTTTCTTCTCCGTTTAGCTCTTTATAAGTATTCCTGCAAGAGCTAATCTGCTTTCCCTTTTGCTCAGCTGTTCCTCATGTCTCGACCTCACTTAATACTTTATGAACCATTTCTTCAGTTTTAAAACTCACCGGTTTGCATTACTCATTGCTTAATTCTTTTGTTGCTTCTACCTGATTTGATCCGTTACTTTACGTTTTCCTTGATCTATGCTCCTTGTGCTCCTCTTCTGTCATTCTACAAGTTTCTGCCTTTTGATAATCATTAAAAACATTTGGCTTCACCCTTTTGCATTTAATGTGGCCAGCAATTGGAAATTAAATAATAAAGTCAAAAACATATGAGCAGGATATAAGGATTAAACTCAATCTTTATTGTTTTTTTTAAATACATGCAAGGTCTGGCCCTCCTGCAAAACAAATTAAAAAGATGGCAATTTAAGTTTATGGTTGGGAAGGTAGAATATTAAGGATACTCAAACACCTCCAACAAGTTAACATGGCGATTCTGCTATTTAAGCAAATTGTACCATTACGGCTTATAACTGATTTACTTATAACTGACTTCTTCTCCCCCTTGTGCCCCCCACCTTTTTTAAACTTTTGTCATAAAGGTAGACGGTAAAGAAAAGAGCTCATGTGGAAAAAAGCAGCGGCTAGAGAGAAATTTTAAACATACTGATGCCTTGAAGTCTCTTTGTTGCCGTAGGAAATCCATTATTTGGATGATTACCTTCATCTCATGAGCCAAGCTGCTGCATTGAGCACGACCAGCCGCTGACAGTACGTACTGGTTTTAAAATGCAGACCAGTGTCCCTGCAGTCTATTGAATCCAATCAGAGGGTGGACTCTCCCGGCTAAATTGTTCTGCTCCAACACACGTCCTTAGATTACAGCCTCGGTTAGATTCCAAGACTGGAGGGAGGATGCACTTGCTATCGACAGAGTGTGGAAAATGTTGAATTTGTTAATGTCTGCTTTAGCATTTAAGTTTGAATGACAAATACTGAACTGGTTTTGGTAAAAGATAGCACCGTAAAATTAAAAGCAAAGGCATGGGTAACACGCTTTTCCTTGATTGTTTAATTAGACAAAAGTTACAAGAATATGATTAGAGTACAGCACAGTCCAGTGTTGAGGTGAAGGAATCTGTCGTATGAAAAGTCATTACTCAGCTCATTTTTTTTATTTTTTCCCCAGCAGGGATAATATTTCATTCGCAGATGATTCCTTAAATGGTAAAGTGAGCCAACTGAAGGCGTTAACCGTGACTGGAAAATGAAATTCTCTGAAACATGCTTTCCTAAATTGGAGTCCTTTTAACTGGGACATTTGGTGTAACCATCCTGCAACATTAAGTGCTCTGAAGCCATGATCCAGACATTTAGTACCCATTCTGTCACTTTATTTTAGTGCTTTATGTCACTTCACCACCATCCCCTGGATATCATCCACTGTCATTGACTTTTTCCTGCCTCTTTTTAGAAGTTGTCACCAGTGAGGCTGGTTAATAATCTCATTTCCCTCACCGGGAGGGAGAAATAAATTGAAAACATCTAAAATCAATAGAGAAAGATTAAGGAAGACTCTGGGGTTTCCACCGTCTTTATTCACATCAGCGCAACAGACGGTTCACTTAGGAAATCCTCCAAGAAACTGCTGTGGGCTGCTGGTAGTGCATAATTTAACCCATTGATGATCTCATTTTACTTTCACTCTTTGTCTGCTTTAATTATATTCCTCAAAAAATCATATTCTCAGCATTTGAATGTTTGGAGTAATCATAAAAGTTATTACTGAGTTAGTTTTATGGAAAAAGGTGAATTTGTCCTACTTTACAGTTGACATTTGAGGTCCAGTTAATGTATGCAGGATGTCATGTGAGGACTTTAGGGATCTCCCGCAAACGCTGGTGGCAATTTAAAAAATGCAACTCCAGCAAGGACTCTGGTGCACACAGCTAGGAAATTAGACTGTGACAGAAGTAATTAAAAACCATGTCCAATTCAAACGCATGCTATGGTGCTTTGGAATGGCCCTCACATCCTTACGTTGATCTGGAAAAGTGCCGCTTCCACAGATTTAGAGTAAAACCAGTCGGGGGGCGTAGGTGCTGACATTAGGATAGTGTTACTGTGAAGAAACGATGACGGTAGTGATAACGGGAGCATTTATTAAGATTAAATTATTATGTGCATGTCAAAAAACATTGTGTTTTAGTTTTAGTTTCAGCAGCTTAAACTAAACATTAAAAACCTTCTGCCATAAGAGCTTTCAATTTGACTACAATAATCGGCTTGAATATTGAATCTTTTAAGCTTCTTAAAGTGGAAACTGAAGTTGGCAAAGTGATACACTTCAAGCAGTGCGCTCTGTTTAAACGAGTAAGAAACAAGTTTAACTTCTCCCCCTTAGTGGCTGGCCCACAAGCAATCGCCTACTCTCGTATCAACTGTCAATTGTACTGTTTGTTGGCCAGTTGCCAGGTCTACCAATGCCAGGGTTAAACTTTGGTACCCTTGGTTTGGTAGCAGGTAAGTTAAATGTTTTGCTAACCAAAACTGTTGGTTAGCTGTAGCAATGCACTCACTGTAGCTTGCATTGTGTTGTTGACTTAACAGCAATCCCTCACACCAAGCATGCATGCAGCAAAAGTGGAGAGGAAAAAATCCCTTTTAACAGGAAGGATCCTCCAGCAGAACCAGGCTAAGTGTGAGCGGCCATCTGCCGAGGCCGACTGGCGATAAAAGAGACAGAAGCAGACATATAAGAGGCACTGATCCATAAACATGTTCTATGTTATAAAAGGTAACATTTAACTAACTCCATATATGTCCAGTTTTCATACCAAGAGGGATAAAAGAGAGCACATCCAGTTAGCCACAGTAAAAGCTGAGCCCATAGCTATGTCTTGGAAAGAAACAGGCTAAACATTAAAAAACAGGCCAAACTCTATTATCTATTATTAAAGATGTTGGTGGCAGCAACACAGCTAATATTTTCCCTCAGGAAAGGTTCTTAACAGGACCAGACCTGATGAGGCTACTGTGATGAGAACAAGCAGATAAAGCATGAAGTTAGAAGTTGAACTAACAAATACTGCAGAAATGGAAAATAGAAAGAGAGAAGCAGAATGATGAAAAGTAGTCCCTATGTCCTCCAGCAGTCTAAAGGCCTATTTATGCTTCTGACGTTTAGCCTCTGCAATAGTTAAATCTGACTACGCGTCGAACGGTTGCAAAGACGCACAGACCTCAAGCGGAGATGCGCAGACAAAAATCAGCTGTGATTTGTCCTTGGTATGACTTTCCCGCTGTCTGTATGGCTACCTTATCAACTTGGTGTCGGGGTGCGCCATTTTTAAAAACAGAGAAACAATTGACAACTACGACGAAAGGTTAATCGAGGAGGTTCGGAAGTACAACCACTTGTACGATGCCTCAGACAAATTATATAAATAAATATATCCTCTTCGATGTCTAGCAACTCTAGTTCCATTTCTGTGACCGTGATACGTCATTGTAGTTTTGGAAGATAAACACCGGCGAAGTTCTCACGAGTTCTCAAATAGGCTCCCCCTTGTGCTTTGGCGGGAAACTGCTGTGCGTCCCTAGAAATTTCAGACCAACGGTGCAGAAGCATACCAGCAAAACTGGTTCGCAACCAGACCCAAGCAACATTTGATGTGTGGGGATGCAGAAGTATGATCTGCCCTTAAGCTTATGGCAGAATAAGCACTTTAACTTACTATTCCTTTAGGTGGCAAATGTGTTTTCAATGCAGAAGTAAATATTTCTATATTTGGTTAAAAGTTATGACAATTCTGTATTTATTTTTTGAAAATTAATCATGTTGCTGAAAAAGTTGTAGCTGTAACCTTTTAAGAAAATCTCATATGTCTTGTATAATTATTTTGCTGTTTTATAATGTTTATAATGGATTTAACTAATTTACTGTTGCATCAAGCTGTGCTTTGGTCTCTTTTTATACATATAAATGGTGCCATTATAAATGGTTTTTCTCTATATCAGTGCTACTTTTGATTACCTTTTTTGTTTACATTGTTGACTCTGAATGACTCATGGGATTAAAACTAGGACCTTTTTATGTTTCTGTAGCCTAATGAAATGGACCGTAATGAAAAAGAGTTTATGTAAAGGATAAGCAATAAGGCTGGGGTGTAAGGTAAGAAAAAGGCCGTCTTCGGTGTGCCACCTTTTTAAAAAAGATCCTATATGTGAGTACTTCTGTGTCTTTTGTTCATTTCTACCTTTATGTGGCTTAAGGTAAAACCCCTATTATGAATCAGCCAAGCGAATCAGACACTATTGCAGGTCTTGGTGGCAAAACTTTGATGCATAGGATCTTTTCAGCTCTGGGATTCACTATGCTGCCCAAAAAGTGGAGCCTGTCTGGAATGGGATGGAGGAGTTAGAGTCCTGTCACATGGGCCCAGTGGGGCGGCAAGCCTCCACCATTTCTGCCTAACACTGGTGTCAGAGCCGCAGGGAGATTCCCGGCGCCTGCAGCTCTGAATCACTAAATTAATTTATTGTGTTTGATTGTTTTTCTCCCAAAGCTGTTCTAGTTAAGACTTGAGTTTTTTAGCCAATAGGTACAGATTGTTGCTTCCTTCCAAATTAGATGGGTTTTTTTTTTCCAACCCTGCTTTGCCCAAGGGGGGGGAGAAATCACCCAAATGGCTGAGTGACAACACAGTACGGATGAAGATAGTAATACTGCCAAAATGTGACATTTCTTTTAGACTTTTAGATTTAGATTTTTAAGTTTTCTGGAATTATGTGTACACACACAAACACACACACACACACATATATAGTATATATATGTAGTATATATATAGTATATAGTAAATA
>NW_015150548.1:1530514-1533818 GCF_000732505.1 Cyprinodon variegatus
TATATATATATATATATATATATACTATCTGAAGTACATGACAATTATATTACCATACTACAAGGAATCACAAATCCAGCATCTCAAACACAAATCTGAAACAAAATTCCCTCCATACTCTCTAGATTGCAACACCAGAACAAAGCAGCACCCGGTTGAGTCGAGAATCACGAACACATTTTGTCATGAGATGAAACAGGAAAAGGAACAAGCTTTATTAATTAGATTTTTAAAAGTCCCAACATCGGCTTAAAATGAGACATTTCTGAAAAAGATTCACTGGGTTTATTCAAAGAAACACCAACAGACTTTTATTTTGGAGATATAAGTTATATATTATAGGAAAGATTTTCAAAAAAAAAAGGGGGGATCACTTGTAAATGTAACATTTGACATCAAATATGCTAATATAACAGATGATGTATGGAGCGGTGTGGTGTTTATTCATGACAAGGAATCAATTTTCCCTTTAGTCTTGATTGATCAACTTTCCTAAGCAACTTTCATCTTTTTTTCTATTTTCAAATGGATTTGTATGGAAATCTTTGATTCAATTTTAAGATTTAAATGTCGAGAGAAGCTTGCTATAATTTTTTTTTTTTACGTACCCTCCAAACATCATGCTTTTCTTCTTCAAACTTACCCTGATTGATGCACTTGCATCTTTGTTTCAGCCTTTGCAGATGTGTCTGGCTCCAAAGCAAACAACTTTTCACATCACAGAGGCCACAACAGAGTGTAATCAGCAGTGGAGCCTAAGAAGCACAGCCTCACTTCAAACCACTTACCAAGGGCCTAAAAAACGTAAGCAGGTGGAGCTTTCTGTCACGGCTCTCTCCACCTGACGCCCAGACTACAGCCAGCGGGAAAGTGGACCCACCACCACCGACACAGTGTGGGATAATCAGCGCAGAGCCGCGGCTTGGATTATGACGGAGCGGACGGTGCAGAAAGGAGGCCCAAGGGCAGCCGAGGTGGCGGGAGTTGAGTGAAGGGCAGGGGGTTCTCCTGTCATCAGCAGACCCAGCTTGAGATGTGATAATCACAGACCACCTTGAGCCCCAAGACTGTGCGCTAACCAGCTATCACCGAATGCAATCACGAAGAGCCGAGGCCTCTCAGAAAGGCAGAAACAAATAAAGTAAGAGAAAAGCTTGACTTTCTGACTGAAAGGAACATTTTTTTTGTAAGAATTAAAGATTTATGAAGTCAAATTGAAGGATCCAGTAACTCAACATCTAAAGCAAATGTTTTCCTACAATGATGTAAGATCAGCAATATCTGCACATTGTAAGGTAATATATTTTCCATAAACCAACTGATGTACTTTCTTACAAAAACTAATCAGATTACTTGAACTTTTGTGTTTTGACCATGGAGTTCAGAGTCGGTCTAATCCAACCAATTCCATAAGGTTCATATTATGTTTGTGTTATACTAAAACCAGTTATGATGTTTATTTGGATCATTGTCTTACAGTGACTAAAGTACAGTCATCAAACCTATACATCCAAGATAAACATAAAAAAAAAAATAACAGCAAATATAACTTAAATTAAGTCAGTCATTTAATATCAAATTAGGATAATAGATTAGATACAAAATACTGTTGTGATCAAGTACCCAGAAATACTCCCCTCTGAAAACACATCCCTCCGACTGAGGTATTAAAAGAAAGAAAATCCTGTTCAACTTCATATTGTCGCTAAATCCTAAACCACTTTCCAGTAAATTGGTGAACAACAGCTGGATTTTTGACAGCCGGATTCCGTAGTCCAATCTTTTATGTAAGAGACTAGAAACCGGATCAGTAAGCAAATTACAGTTATAAGCATTCAACTGATAATAATTAATTAGTTTTACCCTTGATTTAAATAGCCTATTGATTAACAAAAACTTCCAGTTCTAGTTATTCAGTATTCATAATCTTCTGGTAAACTCTCACAACAAGACTCAACATTAATAACATGTTTAGATGTTATTATATTTCTAAAGAGAGTTCCTATTAAGTTTTATAAGGGGAGTTTTATGAAGTCGGAATACAGCCAAAGTTGCAAGTCCATAATAAATAGTCATGGGGCACTTTTATTTTAAACACACGCACGTGAACTACTCTCCACACACATTTTGAGATTACACTATCTTTCTTGAGTGTGCCAGCCCAGTACGGGGTGAACTGACCAACGGCCTTGCTACTTGGAATTACTTGAATTTTGTGCAGAAAATTGCTGTAAGATCACTGTGATCCTGACTTCCTTCCTTTACAACAATAGTGAGAGGTGGGATGGGGCCATATTGCAGACCCTCATTAATATCCTGAAGGGCAGCTCTTCTCCTCTGACATGATGCTTAACCAGACTCTTAAGCAAGCGACTACTGTGGACACAGGGGCAGATTAAAGTTTTCCTTTTTTTTTCTGGATTAATGGAGGAGTGCTCTGTTGACTTAGACAGCAGCAGTGAGAGAGAGACTGTGTTGTTTGGATCTTTTTCTAGTGGATGGTCTGGTGTTGGACTGAGGGTGGACAGGCAGGCTGATGGGTCAGGTAAGGAGTCACCGGAAAGAAGACGTTCCGGAGCAGCGAAGAGGTGAAGGAAACGGACCTGATCCTGGTGAGGGTCCGGTCTGGTTCTGTGGAGGACTAGAGCAAGGAAAGGTTGAGAGGAGACACTGGGAGCTTAGATTGCTAACTGAGCTTGACCTGTTTTACCGCTGAGATAGCGGAACCAACTGGCAGCTTGCTCCAGGAAACTGCTCCAATATAAAGGGCCATACTGATTGCCAACAAGAAGTACCAGCATTAAACAAAACACCAAGACCTAACAGTACCCCCTCTTCATCAGACACCGCCTGGTGGGCGACCTTAAACAGAGCCAGCCGAACACTCAAACTCAGTGATGATGTAGGGATCCAAAATGAAGGAGCATGAAACCCAAGTACCGCTCCTCAGGACCATACCCCTCCCAGTCCACCAAGTACTGCCTACCCCACCCACAAGGCCGCACATCCACAATGCGCCTAACTGTGTAGGCTGGGTGACCATCGAAGATACGGGTGGGGGGAGGGAGCTCGGGAAGAGGACACAAGGGACTTGGGAGGTAGAGCTTCGTCAGGGAAACGTGAAACACTGGATGCACTCGGAGGTGGGAGAACAGCAGATGGAATCTAAGGGATAATTTGCGGGTGTATGACTTAAATGAAAAGTGTTTTTTTAAGACAACCAAACTGCACACATTGTCCAAAGATGTTCACATTGTGTTCACATTGTCCATTCGATTGGGGACGGAAACTAGAACACAGAAAG
>NW_015150548.1:1534169-1555792 GCF_000732505.1 Cyprinodon variegatus
GGAGCCTGGGGAGATCAACTAGATGACAAAGCCTTAAAAAAGTGATCAATGATGCTGAGAATAAACTTTTTATGTCTAGATGTGGGAAGGCCAGTAATGAAGTCAAGGGAGATGTGGGACCAGAGCTGAATAGGGATGGACAACGTTTGCCGGAGACCACAGGGTGGAAGATGGGACCTCTTCTTTCTAGCGCAGGTTGTACCAGCAGAGACATATTAAATAATAACCTTATTCAAGGATTGCCACCAGAAATATCAACAGAGTAGAGCAATAGTGCAACTTACTTTAGTTTGAAAGGAGAATCGGGATCAGTGTGCCCAATGGATGGTATGAACATGAATGGAGGTGGGAACATACCATCTGTTAGGTGGACAGGGTCTGGTTCAGAGATCTCTGCCTCCTGGATGGCTCCTTCCAGATCCCAGGTAAGGGAACCAATGGTACATGTGGCTAGAGGAATGAGTTCAGAAGACTTTGGTGGGTCATCAGGAGAGAGTGTCTGGCTTGGTGTTCCTGGAGGTGATATTAAGATTGAAAGAGGAGAAAAAAGGGACCAATGATACTGTTGTGGGTTTAGGTGCTTGGCAGACTGAATATACGCCAGGTTCTTATGACCTGTCCAGATGATTACTGGGAGTTCAGCTCCTTCTAGCCAGTGCCTCCACTCCTTAAGAGCAAGCTTTATGGCCAAAAGTTCTCTGTCTCCAATATCGTAATTCACCTCAGCATGAGTAAACCTTTTAGAAAAGAAGGCATGGGGTAAAGCTTGTTAACTTTGGGGGACAGCTGTGAAAGGACTGCCCCAACAGCAGTATTAGACACATCAACTTCCACATTGAATTGAGCATAGGGATCAGGGTGAATTAGACAAACCTCTACTTGAGATCGTTGAAAGCAGAGGCAGCTTCCATAGGAAGTGTCTTTTGGTGGAGGTCAGAGCAGTATGGGGGGCAGCGACAATACTGAAGTTCTGTATAAAACGTCGGTAGAAGTTATTAAACTTCAGGAAATGCTGAAGTTGCTTCCTAGTGTTCGGGACTGGCAACTCCGCAACAGCCTTGGTCTTAGCTTAGTCCGTCTTCACCTGTCCACCCTCAAAGAAGTAACCCAGGAAAGTGATAGATGAGGCATTGGACTCACACTTTTCAACCTTAACAAACAGATGTTTCTCCAAAAGTCTCTAGAGAACCAGTCTGACGAGTATCCAGTGTTCATCCAGGCTATTAGAGAAGATTAAAATCTCATCTATATAAACAAACACATGATACCTGCATTAAGGGAATCACTAATGTAGGATTCCATGTTTTGTCTTTCTAGTCTGGAGAGATTAAATAAATGGCAAGATTTAAGTGGAGCCCCTCGGAGAAGATCAATGCAACAGTTGTATGGATGATGGGGAGGCAGAGACTGTGCTAGATCTTTAATGAACACCAGCTGTAAATCATGGTAATCCATTGGCACATTGGTATGGTCTGGTTTGTGGGTCAAAACACTAGTGGTAGTGTGGTAGTGGTAGTGTGGTACCACTTCAAAGGAAGTGGTAGTGTTTTGGCTGGTATTTGAAGTTAGTCTAGTAGCAAGGGGTTTATTAGATTCTGTTCAGAACCTGAGTCCACCAATGCTTGGAAGGAGTGAGTATAGCCCTGGACAAGGACAACAGCAAGGAGTGTTAAGTGGAGATTGTTTGTGTCCTTGGATCTGCCCGCCAGCACCACCAGATTTACTAGCGGGCATAGTCTTTTGGACAAACTGGGCAGGAAGAGATGTATTGTTGGGATGACCCACAATTAAGGCAGCAACCTGATGTCAGGCTGCGGTGGCATTCTTCTGGGCTTAGCCTAGCTCTTCCTAATTGCATGGGCTCAGACTGATTTAGAATGGGGGAAACAGATGGCTCAGGGCTGGCAGGAGGCTGTCTGCTGGTTGTTAAGGATGGACGAGAATTAGAGTGCCGGTACCTCTCTAATTCTATAGTCCAATCTGATGGCGAGATTGATCAATTCATCCAGAGAATCTGGTTCATCACAACACGCCAGTTCATCTTTAAGCTTTTCATTTAATGGGTGTAAGAAGGCACCCTTAAGGGCTGGTTCATTCCAACCTGATTCTGTTGCAAGGGTCCGGAAGTCAATAGCAAAGTCTGCCACAGATCTGTTCCCCTGTTTCAGACTCCAGAGTTTCTTTGAGGCAGATTCTTCACTGCATTTGGGGGAAAAAAGGTTGTTCAAACAGGTCAAAAAACTCTTGGTAGGAGTAATATGAATAAGCTCTCTGATCAATAACATACTCAGCCCATTTAAGTGCCCTATCTCTTAGTAGCCCAACTATGTAGGATTTGTTGCTGACATCATCAGGGAATGAAAATGGATAGTGGTTTAAAACCAAGATGCATTGAAGCAAAGACCCTTTACGTTTCTCCAACTCCAAAGATTCAGCAAACACAGCACCAGATCAATGCTGCTGACTATTGAAAATATGCATTTTTTCCCTTCATATAACCAAAATCAGCCAACAATAGACCAGTCACAAGAAAACCATGTTAAGACATTTTGTCCAGAAAATAGAAAATGTATGTACTGTATGGCCGGCACAAGTTAAAATCACTGTAAAGCACCAAAAAGATATCTGAATAAAATAAATACTTTCCATCTCTCCTAGCTGGATCTGGCCAGAGAAACTGGCAGTTTTGTTTGTTTTTTTTTTTAAGTAAATAAAGTAATTTGGGGTCCCATGAAACACATTACTAAAAAAAAAAAAAAAAAACTGCTATAAAGATGCACCGCAGAGTATTATTTACAATTTCTTGTTAATGTTGACAAAGGAAATCCGAAAAAATTAAATACATGTTACCTTTAAACATTATGTCAAAAATCACCCTCTCACAACAATAACAGCTTATTTCAAACAAAAAACACAGCCATATATATGCACACATGAAAAGACAATAGGTTTTGTATTTTGAAAATATAAAAAAGATGTTATCAAAATGTTACATTATTATAGTTTTGAAAACTATTAGGTTTCACTATAAATTTAATAAAAGACTAAATGTTTTTATATTGGCCCTGAAAACTTGTTTGTTATTCATGTATACATGTAATGACAATAATATACATGTATTTTTGGTGTTGCTGCCTCAGGCTGCTCATGAGAATGATCAATATTTATAGGTGTCTTTTAATGGCTGTAATATAAAAATCTAACTGAACTATTTTAATGACAGGGTGCTGGAGGCTGCTCAATGTTTTCCTTCAGCTGTCCACAATCCAGTACAAACAGCTGCAGGCCATTTTCATTTTATACTGATCATTATGTAGAAAAAAATATATGTTTCAATTTTTATATGTATAAAAAACTTCGTTTTTTTGAAGTGCTAAAAAGAAAAAAAGAAACCACAGACTCTGTAATGATGCTAACTGGCCAGTCCCTGAACACAATTTTTTTAGACAAAGAAAAGTTTGGTTTGAACTTTTTTTGGAACATTTGTAAATTGTTAGGTAAACATATAAACAGGAAATACATTTCATAAAGATCATCAAAAGGGGAACGGATTATATCAGGTGGCTAAAGTATATGATTCTCCTCTCATAACTGTTAAATAATGATCCAATGTCACCAAATTCACAGGGTTTGTTGTTAATAAAGACAGGAATAAACACAGTTAAAGACTTACAGGTAAATTCATTTCTTCCCATGTTATGGAGGGGGAACAGGCAGCTAAAATATCCATTCTCTCTTCTCCTCCTCCCATATCTTTGGAAAATAAGCAGCAACTGTTTCCAAATTCTCAAAATATTGTTATGTGTGATAGCATGTGTTACACTAGAAATGTCCTTAATCCAGTAATTTGTCATATTTTACATCAGAACGGGATTTAGCAGAAAGTCTACACTCTACATCTTTTCAGGAACTCTTAATTTTTGTGCCCTGTTATCAGCCAGTTTCAATCATTTTATATTGTCACCAATGAAAAATTATAAATACGTGTTGGAAAACTGTTTTTGGTTACTGACTTTTATTTAGTCAGGCTTAACTGACATAAGTTGGAAAAAGACTGAATCTGTTTAAAAACACCTTAAAAAGACCGCGTCTATTTATTAATTTTACAATTTTGTAGTCAACAGCTGATGATCAAACTGGATGTTACAACCTTGACATTAATATATGAGTTTTTTTTAGCGAGAAATCGATCAGAAGCGTGGTGAAAATGGTCACAGCCGCCATGTCCGCCTCTGGACACAAGGGAAACAGAATTTCATACAACACAGGGACAAAGAACATCTCGAAGTCAGTCAGAGCTCATTCCAGTACTGCACATTTTACTCAGACCAGCTCAGAAGCGAGATCTGGGGCTCTTGCTGAAACATCCGGGGCTGCAGCCCAAGTAGCCGCCACCTAAATCAGCCACTGGTTCAGACACAGTCAGTGTTTACCCTTTAAATATATTTTTCAGTGAAAACTTGTCTCTTTAACCTTGAAATTGGAAATGTAAGGAGGATGAAAAACCAGAGTGATAAATAACACCGTTTATCACTTAAATCTCTGTTTGTGAATTCAAAATAAACTAAACTGTTAGAAGACACAATCAGCTGTGATTAATAATGACCTTCTAATTGAGATATTATGTTAAATTCATACATATCTCCTCTGTCCTCTTCCCTTGTTCATCTGATTTCAGCTCATTTGCTGATTTGGATATTTGCCCGCCACATTTTTCCACAGCTGGAGATTTTCTCTGGCATAATTAACACAAGAGCTTTTTACTTTTAATGCACCTAATTGTGCAGCTCTTCACAGACCAGCGCGTTCAGCCAGGCCTCTTTTGTTATGATAACCACCAAACGTACAATTACGGGGTCCCATCAGCACCCTTCAGAAAAGCGAACAGATGCACAGAAGAGACGGAGCAGCAGGTACATGAGCAGAAACAATGCGTTTACTGTCACCCAAACAATGGGGATCTGAGTGGTTCTCTGTAGAAACGGTTGTAAGGGGTGGATGTTTCCATCTACAGGTGACGGAGCACGAAGATGACCGGGTCATTTTCAACTTGCAGAAGATGACAGGCATTGTCTGCGTCCTGCGTGTTGGGTTATTTAGGGGTCTTCCCTGCTCAGGTAGATCGAAGGCATGTAAATTATAGAGCTGAGCCTGGATACCTTAAAAACCCTGCAATGTCCTTGAAATTGTAATTAAAACTGAGTAGAAACAGGTAAAACACAATATAAGTTCTCCTGATACACTTATTCTTTGTTGTTTTGTGGAATCAAGTAGATTTCTTTTGATTTTCTCACAATAGAAAGTACCCCTGTCCCTGATTCTGCTTGTTTCCCCTTTACGCTGCAGTCACAATATATACCGAAAAAAAAAAAAAAAAAAACATTCAATCTTGAAAAAATAAGATTATAGACAACAGGAGTCCAACCTAATGGTGTTTGAATACCGTAATTTTCGGACTATAAGCCGCGACTTTTCCCCCATTTTTCGACCTTGCGGCTTATATAACAAAGCGGCTTATACTTTTACAGCTAACGGCCACTAGCGTAATACCTAAATCTATGGATTTTACCATCCACCATGTTGACGACACATTTGCCTCAACACACAAGTACGCTAGCCGCGCGGGCGGGAATGCGGATGTCCTCCGGAAGCAGACTTCTACCGCGAGTGGTACGAGACAGAGCGACAGCGAGAAAGACGGACATTGCGAGCGCAAGACAGTTTGTGTTAAACATAAAAAACCTGCGGCTTATAGTCCGGTGCGGCTTGTATATGTACAAATCATGCAATTTAGCTTCTGCGGCTTATATTCAGGTGCGGCTAATAGTCCGAAAATTACGGTAGTTCTCTTTTTAGCTTAGACCTAAACCTTATTTTGGAAAATAATGATTTTTTGTTCCCAATTCACCCCTTGAGATTCCATATCTCTGGGTGACATCAGTTCATCACTTTTTCTTCTTAGATGTATACTTATAACTGATTGAAATAGCCCACTGTGTGCTACTGTTAGCAGCAAACCTTTAGGATGTTATATCTTTTTATTTTTTGTGTGAAACGTTTCATTGCCCTTTGAATTAAGCTCACAAAGAGGATGATCAAAATTGAAGATGGTTTCTAAAAGCAATATGCACTGCCTGGATTGAAAAAAATTCACCAAGGTAACGACTAGCAGTGAGTTGTGTCCCATTACCCAAATGACAAAGTCCAACATCGCATCCCGTGATATTGGAAAAGATGTCAGTCTGTTTAAGAAAGGTAAACGCATTGGCATGCATCAAGGGGATAAAAACACCTAAGGAGGCTACTAGAATTGGGTTAAGAACTGTCCAACACGTTATTAAAAACTGGAAGGATAGTGGACACCCATCGTCTTCGAGGAAAAAAACAAGAAGTAGAACTCTGGGCTATTTTTAATAGTGAAAGTAAGAGAATTTCTACACATACAATATGAATTGAAGTCGAGGAATTGGGCCTAAACAGCTCTGTAGCATTAGGAACCACTAATCTGTAAAGCTAACTGAAAAAAAGGGCTTCAATTTCTGTGAGAGGATTAAGATTGATCTCTGGAGCAAGGAAAGAAGGTAAAGAGATCAAAGGGTTAGATGAGTCCAGAGTTACCCTTTTTTCTAGAGTGATGAGGGGATCAGGGTAAGTAAAGAGGCAGGTGAAGTGATGCACCAATCTTACCTACTGTATAAGCCTAAAGGGGCAGCACTACAGTATGATTTAGCGGTCATAGAAGGCAGTGGCGCCACCAGGGGGTGGCCAGGGGTGGCCGCAGCCACCCTGTACAATGCCCCGTCCACCCCACTGGCCACCCCACTCGCTGGTGTCTTTCTAATTGTGCAATTTGTGGTTAAGAAGTGTGATATTTACAATTTACGAAGTGATCTTGACCTGGACACCAGCCGTCTCCGGCCACATGCCTGCTGAGGTCTTTTCCTCATTAGAGTAAAGCCTCTCGCCGAGGAAACATCTCTTCCCACTGTCAGTATTCTTCCCTATTTTCAGGTATGTTGTTGCTGTTAAACATAATTAGCTTTATTGTAGTAATCCACTAACATGTTGAAGAGATGTTAAATGTGTTTGTGGGATATTTTAAGTAGTTTAGAGCAATGTTTTACCAAGTCTACTAAGGTTTGTGTGTGTGCGTATTTGCGGCTAAAATGCACCGACCCGCACATAGTTGTAGAGTGCGTCGCCTTTTTGTTTCATCAGTGAAAATACATAGACACACGTGTTGGTATATTTTGCACTCATCTCAGAGGTTTCGTGTACTTTGATTGTGTAAGTTTCATTACATTACAGGTCCTTCTCAAAATATTAGCATATTGTGATAAAGTTAATTATTTTCCATAATATAGTGATAGAACTTGAACATTCATATATTTTTGATTCATTGCACACTAACTGAAATATTTCAGGTCTTTTATTGTCTTAATACGGATGATTTTGTATACAGCTCATAAACACCCAAAACTCCTATCTCAGAAAATTTGCATATTTCATCCGACCAATAACACAGAAATGTTCTTAATGCAAAAAAGTCAACCTTCAAATAATTATGTACAGTTGTGCACTCAGTACTTGGTCGGGAATCCTTTTGCAGAAATGACTGCTTCAATGCAGCGTTGCATTGAGGCAATCAGCCTGTGGCACTGCTGAGGTGTTATGGAGGCCCGGGATGCTTCCATAGCGGCCTTTAGCTCATCCACAGTGTTGGGTCTTGCGTCTCTCAAATTTCTCTTCACAATATCCCACATATTCTCAATGGGGTTCAGGTCAGGAGAGTTGGCAGGCCAATTGAGCACAGTGATACCATAGTCAGTAAACCATTTAGCAGTGGTTTTGGCACTGTGAGCAGGTGCCAGGTCGTACTATAAAATGAAATCTTCATCTCCATAAAGTTTTTCAGCAAATGGAAGCATAAAATGCTCCAAAGTCTACTGATAGCTGCATTGACCCTGCCCTTGATAAAACACAGTGGACCAACACCAGCAGCTGACATGGAACCCCAGACCATCACTGACGGTGGGGACTTGACACTGGACTTCTGGCTTTTTGACTTTTTTCCTTCTCCCCAGTCTTCCTCCAGACTCTAGTACGTTGATTTCCAAATGACCAGAGCAACAGTCCAGTGCTGCTTCTCTGCAGCCCAGGTCAGGCGCCTCTGCCGCTGTTTCTGGTTCATAAGTGGCTTGACCCGGAGAATGCAGCACCAGTAGCCCATTTCCTGCACACGCCTGTGGACGCTGGCTCTGGATGTTTCTACTCCAGACTTAGTCCACTGCTTCCCCAAGTCCCCCAAGGTCTGGAATTGGCCGTTCTCCACACTCTTCCTCAGGGTCCGGTCACCTCTTCTCATTGTGCAGCGTTTTTTGCAACGCTTTTTCCCCACAGACTTCCCACTAAGGTGCCCTGATACAGCACTCTGGGAACAGCCTATTTGTTCAGAAATATCTTTCTGTGTCATTACTCACATTACCGGACAGCAGTCAGGTCGGCAGTCTTACCCATTATTGGGGTTTTGAGTGATGAACCAGGCTGGGAGTTTTAAAGGCCTCAGGAATCTTTTGCAGGTGTTAAGATTTAATTTGTTGAATCACATGATTAGGCGCATAGCTCGTTTAGAGACTTTTTTCATGATATGCTACTTTTGTGAGATGGAAATTTTGGGTTTTCATGAGTTGTATGCCAAAATCATCCGTATTAAGACAATAAAGGACCTGAACTATTTCACTTAGTGTGCAATGAATCTAAAATATATTAATGTTTAACTTTTATCCTTACCTTAAGGAAAATAATTAACTTCATCACAATAGGCTATTTTGAACAGGACCTGTAAAGTCGTTTTTCTAATGTGTGAGGGAACAGTTACTTGATTATGCACAAAAGCTATTCACTTGCTGTTTAAGGTTTCAATGTCAATCTCAGCTGATTTGTTGCTCGTTGTAGGGAATTTGTGCCACTGTTAAATGTTAATGTTAAATGATCTGTTTCTATACATCTTAGATCATTAGCATTAAAAATCACACACACAATAAACCAAGATATGAGTAGGTGTTTACTTAAGTCTTTATCCTAGTTTTCTACAGACAGGTTTACCACAATATTAGATTCCAACCCTGAAATTGGGGCTTTTAGTTGCAGTGTGCCACCTCAAGATTTTTAGTGGCCCCATCTGGCCACCCCTATGAAACATTTCTGGAGTCGCCGCTGGCTGCAGGGGTCAGCTGACTACCAGAATATACCGTATAGCAGGGTTATCCTAGCCTGGGTGCCATTCCGAACTTAGTCCCGCCCACAACGTTTGAGGTCGGGAGGTTTGGTCTGGCATTGCTCAGTAGTAGCAAGAGTATGCTCGCACAATATCTGGCAGGCCAATCAAATTGTCAGGGCGGGCTTTATACGATGATGGACAGATGATCAACAGTAACGTAATCAACCACGTCACCAAAGCGCGCATGGGTGATAACAACAAAGACTGCCGCTGGAGAGTTTAGGTGTGTAGATTCTGCTATTAGGTCTGTTCTAGAAGATATCGACAGCAAATTCATTTTAAAAGAGGAACAGAGAAACGCGATCAAGGCTCATCTTCTTATTCTAGGCGTGCAACTGCACGCCTCGATTTTTGTTGACAACAACTATGCGTCGCTTAACATACGTCACGCACTCCGTTGCTCTTATTGGTTGTAGGTCTATCCAATTGAATGCAGAGGCATTTTTTTTCCTGGTTCGTTCAAAACACGCCCCATAATCACAGCTCTATGGAGCAGTATCAGACTCATATTCTGACTAGAATTGAGTAGGACTACGTCAGGCTAGGGTTATCCCAATCCATTTCACAATGCGATTTGTTCTGATGGCAGAGGCTAATTCCAAGATGACATTGCCAGGATTTACAAGGGCTTGGATTTTGGTAGAGTGTTTTAGGGAGCATTAGACATTTTCACACAGATTAGCCATTACAGACCTTATCCTAACTGAGGATCTTTGGGGTGCTGAGTAAGGCTTTGCTCAGCAGTCAGATTTTACCATAATGAATGTAAGATCTTGGTGAAAAATTGATGCAACATCGTAAAGATATAAATCTCCTTTTATCCTTTTAAAAGTTGCCCTGGGCTCTCTTAGCATGAATTACTGCATCAGTCTGAGTTATTGAGATGTAATGGAGGCCCAGTTTGCTTCAATAGGGGACCTCAGATCAGCCGGTTTGTTGGCGTACCTCATCTTCATTTTGTGAGGTTTGGATCTACTGAGGTGTCAGATAAGAGAAAATGATTGTGTCTTGTAGGGGTCAGGGGTGTCTTTGTACCTTCAGTCCAAAAACTATCCTCACACGCTTTAACGTCAAAGCCTTCCCCAACCTCTCTACTTAAAAACCTTAAACGCAGCCGCTGATTTGGTCTGCACGGCTGTGCAGGAAGATTGCTCCAAAACTATTTTACTGCTTCACTAAAATACGTATTTATATTTCATCCGCAACAAAAAATCTGAGGTTTTTGTTCTGTCCTTCGGTCGAAACTGAACAGGGAGACAGATTATTAGAGTGTCTGGCAGCATCGATGTATCTGAGACAAAGCGGAATCATCAAAATGCACGCCGTGTTCTACAAAGGAGCTGTTTCCCACCACCAGGCTACAGAAAGTGGGAGTGGGGACTTAAAGAGTCGGCAAAGCTTCAACTTTTAATCACCCCTGCATAGTGAGTATGGTCTTTCCACCCCTCTAACACCGAGGTACGTTCAATAATCTCTCAGTTACAATCATACCTGCAAAATTCATTTAAGTTGGGATATTTTTTTCATTCCTACAAAGGGGAAGTGTTTACAAGACTTTGGTAAGACTTTAAAACATGTCCTTATGGAACAGGAGCAAGGCATGGGGGCTGATATGTTCATGAAGCACGTTAGATGAAGGGCAAAATGAAGGTTTTTATACATGACTTAGACCCTTACCTGAATACTTTCATTTGGACAAAAGTGATTACTTTCCAGACCTCCAGGGAGAACTTGTAATGCGATACAGGAGAAGCAGTAATTCAGATTATTTTCAAAAATTGAGACAAAAAAAGATGAAAAGCAGAACAAATTGTGATGTGTTCCCACATGTGATCAGTGAATTAAACTCGAGTCCATCCATCTATGAAAAGTCAAATGAAAAGTTAGGATTGTGGCTCAAATCGTTCCCATATCTTAGTTTGGTTTTGGATTTTTTACATTTTTTTGCTCTTACAAAGGTTTCTGCTACAAACTCAGCCAGCACCTGACAGCGCAAATCAGGCTCCTGGAGGCTGAGATGCGTTTGTATCAGCAGGCAGTGTTTTCACCTGCTCTTTGCCATCCATGTTCCTTCACAGGAGAAGGGGCATCCAGCTGCTCCACCTGGAATAAAGAAATGTGAAGAGACACGGCTGAGAGCGTGGGCTTTAATCCTCTTTCCAATTTACTCAGGAAGAATAATATACATTAGATGAATGTGCCAAATGTGATTTTATTTCTTCACCTCAATGTTTACCCTCTTTTTTTATGTTTTTTTGAAAGGTTCCCCCTTTTTCATTGAGTAAACGTCAACATTTGTGAAGAGGCGACCCACCAGAGATGGACAGAAGACCACACCTTGTTCTCACTCATTATTAATGGCCGGTTCAGGTTGGACACGATTCCGAAGCCAGTTGAGCCCCAAGCGAGAAGCCTGACGTGAATTTTAAAAGAGCGAGAAGGAGATCACAGGCAGAGTGTGGGTAAAACAGGCTGCGGTGAAGCATAGTGACTAATGACTACCCCTGTTTCCCATGCTGTGATATGTATTAGGTCAGCCAGCTTGAAAAATGCATAATTGGGTGACGAAAGAGAAACTCCCACCGAGCACTCTTCATACATGCTTTTAAAATTAGAAGTTTTATTCAAGCTATTCCAATTTTTAAACAGTGTCATGATTCATTCAGCCTGCGTGAGGCTCTTCTGATAACCTTTCATGTATTCTTCCTCGTTTATTCACATTATTCTGATTTAAACTGTTGTGAAATACTTGATGATGCACCGAAAGCTCCTGCAGGCTTCAACAGAAGGACTCTTTGAGGAAAAAAAAGTCCTTCATGTTTTGTTTACTGCAACCTTTATTGTATTAAATTTGGATTTTTTTTTTTTTTGTGTACTGGACCAGCATAAGATGACACATTACTGCAAAGGTTAAGAATAAAAGATGAATGACCCTTTTACACTTCTCAGCCTCTAATATTCTGTCTCACAGTTCTGAAAAGTATTTTTCCTGTCAGTAACAGCTTCATGGAGATAATCTTTTTCATTTTTTTCTCAAGAAAATTATCTTACCAGTTATTTTTTTCCAACAACTCTCAGAACAATTCAATAATCAAAATGTTGTGATCAGTGACGGATCTAGGGGGTGGCTTCTTGGGCTACAGCCCCGGATGTTTTCCCAAGAGCCCTGGATCTAAGCTTCTAAGCTGATCTGAGTAAAATGTTCACTACTGGAATTCACCAGAGAGAGGCAGCATGCAGAAGCAGAAGTGTTTCCCTCTCGTTGCTGCCACTTTAGCTCCGCTCAGTCCAGGTGGCTAAAATAAAAGATTCCCCTCTCATAACTCTGGCAAATAATGATCAAATGTCACCAAATCCACAGGATCTGTTGTTGATGAAGAGAGGAATAAACACATTTAAAGACTTGCAGGTAAATTAATTTCTTCCCCTGTTATGGAGGGGGAACAGATTCGTTCAGGCAGCTGAAATATCCATTCTATCCTCCTCCTCCTATATTTTTAGGGAATATGTGTGATAGCATGTTGTATGCCTAAACTTTCTTTAATCCAGTAATCTGTCATATTTTACATCAGAATGGGATTTACCAGGAAGTTTACACTCTCACCTTCAGCCTCAGGGCTAAGCCCCTGACCTCCTAGAATCCTAGATCCACCCCTGGTTGTGATTAGGACCATTGAAACATATTTTTCTTTCCAACCTATGTTGATTTCACAATCTTGGCTCTTTTTGTTCATAATAATCTATAGGAAAACAAAACAAAAATGTTATCTTCTGAAAGTAGCTCGTTATGTGGGTAAAATTCATCCGAACTTGCTTTCATTCTGTTAAAAAGTCAGAAATAAAAACTCTCTAAACAATAGTTTCCATGGCGCTGCTGCTCTCTGAAACAGGAGAGGCTTTGTGGTTTTAATTAAATGAATTAATAAATGTTGAAACACATAAAACTCATCAATGCAACAGGTGAAAATAGCTGTTGTGAAGGGCCCGGAAAACTCCAGAAACGTCTGACTGGATGATCACTTTTCCCTCTGGACTCATAAGGAAAACCTCCTTGCTAGCCGTTATGGTGCGTTATCCAATCAGGGCTCTACTTTCTCGCTGCTTACTTCAAAAGACGGAGGCTCAAACCTCAACCGGAATGTCTGATAGGCTACGTTCACATTGCAGCCTGAAGTGACCCAAATCCGATTTTTTTTGGCCCATATGCGACCTGGATCTGATCTTTTCATGGCGGTCTGAACAACACAGATCCGATGTGGTCCTGAATCCGATACGAATCTGATCTTCTCAAATTTGACCTGTGTGTGAACGGCCAGGTTGGATTCATCCGACCTGAACGCCATTAATACCCGACAAAGGTCACTACTCTGTGTCTTGCTACGCAGAAGCGGCAAGAAAAACAACAACAATAGCAAATGATGATACGGAGAGCAGTATTTATGTTTAACCATATTGAAAAGATTGAGTTTTTATGGTTGGAAAAGACTGTTAGATGCGCGCCGGCACTACCATACATGTTTACTACCGTAATTATGAGCATGCTGAGGTTTGACAATGCATATATTAACAATAATCTTAAGAAATTTTCAGCAAAGGTTTAGCCTCAATAACATTTCATGAAAAATCGCCACTGCAGGTTGCTATGCTATGTTGACGTGCTTGTTTCTAGCTTGGAGTTCATTTTTGCTATCACAACAAACCCTGTGTCGTCCAGTAGGTAATGTTAGTAAAACAAACTCTCACAACCCATTGCCATCATGGCATGCCTACTTTTTCTGCTCTCCTGCTTTCTGAAAACAATTGTCAGTAGTCACCAGTAGTAAGAACCACTTGGTTTTAAGATATTTGCTCACGCCGACGGATATTATTACCACGTGCTTTTGTCCTTTCATAAAAAAGTAAACCTTGAAGAAAAATTGTAGTCAGCAAAAGAAGAAAATGTATGTGTGGTCGTATAAAAAATAAAATGCTTATAAAAGAATTTTGCTGATTTGGACACACATTTTGGCCCATTTGGTGCTGAACATTTTCTACAAAAAGACCTACTGTTTAGCATATTGATGTAAACTTTTACTCACATGTTGACAACTACAGAAACAACCCCACCGAGCAAAAACCGGTTGAAAAGACGACATGATTTACATCCAAACGATATCTACATTTGATCTAAAGTTGAAAGGTGAAAAGCCATTTTTTTTAGGTGGGGGGAACAAACTAATTATATATGATGATGTATTCCCAACCAGTGGCATCTAAAAAATGGTTTATATATCTCAGGGAGAAAAAAAACATTTAAACATGTTTGAATTTTTTAACAGACTTATTCTTGAGATGTTTATTAACAAAAACTAGGTCTGCTCTTTAGAGTGCGTTCGCTTGTGGTATGTGGGACTTTAATTGGTGATGCCTAAATTACCAATTTTATAGAAAAATGTACTGAAGGTAATGTTGAAGTTTTTCCCAAAGTAAAATAAACAGTCTAAACATTAAAAGTGTTGTTTTTTTTTAAATGATTTTAAAGAAAATGAAGTTAATTTTATTACTTTCCTATGTCAAAGAGTGGGCTGGAGGGGGCTATGAAATCTGAAAAAGTGGGGTCCTCCAAGAAGAGTTTGGGAACCGCTGTTTTATGTCTCCTTCCTTCTGTGTCAGATACTGTTTATCTTTACCAAAAGTTGTATTCCGAGGCTTGAAACTGTATTCATGTCCACAGCGTTCCTTATATTTCATGCTGTTATGATTATCTTGGTTATTGTGACTCTTTCATAAAAGACGGTCAGGTCTTTTCTGTCACACCTGCTGGCGTTTCAAAATGCCAGGCCAAGACTCCTGACATTTTTCCTTCCCCATGCTCACACCTCTCCAGAGATTACCAATCAAATATGGAACAGGCTTTACACACAGGTGGCCACGGATACAAATGACTCTGATGTAAAAGTGATGGACTTATTAGAGATCTGTAGCAGGTGGCGGATTGATAAATAAAGTTGGTGTTGGTACATTTTTTTTTTAAGGACATAATCTCAACCTGATACAGCTGTTCAGAGACAATTAGTCACAATGCTCATTTAAAAGACAAACAAAAACAAAAAATAATGTTACATTATTAATTTTACTGATTTAATTAACAGCTTCATGCCAATGAGTAAGATTTATTATTCTTTCCTCTAACCCAAAAGTAAAGTTTAAAGCTGTCTTTTAATAAAGATTTAATAGGACATATGATGAAAGATCACAAAAACAGCTTTAATATAAGCAGACAATTAACACATTGCCTTTAATAACCATCTGAACACCCCTATCAAGCCAATGATGAAAATGTATTTAAATTGGTCAGGGTTAGCTTTTTATGTTTTTTTTTTGTTTTTTTTGTTTTTTTTACCAAAGCTTTTAAAGCAGAATAGTGGAATCACAGAAATGAACAACACTTCTAAGAAAATTCCTTATAAGTTAAGTAGGTGGAGGCTAGTTTATTTAAATAGCACCAATTCACAACACATATCCTGAGGCGCTTTAAAGAGACAATACAGTCAAATCCTTATGATTGCCCTTATTGATCACCTGATTGTCTCCAAGTTTCAATATTCTTGCAGTTATTTTAACATAAGTTAATTGTCCAACTCAAGCTGTAAGTCTCCTAGTGGTTCCTAGAATTTGTAAAAGAAGAATGGGATTCAGATCTTTTAGTTATCAGGCTCCTCTCCTGTGGAACCAACTACCAGTTTTAGTCCGTGAGGCAGACAGCCTGTCTACTTTTAAGGCTAGGCTTAAAACTTTCCTTTTTGATAAAGCTTACTTATAGTTAGAGTGGCTCAGGTTATCCAGAGCTATCTCTGTAGTTATGCTGCTATAGGCTTAGACTGCTGGAGGACATAGGGACCCCCATTTCATCATTCTGCTTCATTCTATCTCTATTCTCCAGCTCTGCAATATTTGTTAGTTCAATCTTTAACATTCTGCTCTCTCTGCTTTTTCTTATCATTGTAGCTTCATCTGGTCTGTTCCTGTTTGGCTGTGACATCATCTTGGAGGACAATATCATCTGTGCTGCTGCCATCAATGTATTGTTTATAGATGTAGAAGCTTGGTCTGTTTTTCAGTATAGTCCTGTTTCTCTGACTGACTAACTGGATGTGCTCTCTTTCAGCCTCTGGCATGGGAGCTGGCTCGGAGCTCATCTGCCTTGCTGTGTGTCTCCTGGACGGGGCCGCCTGTGGAGCTGGTTTACAGCTGCCTTTTTTTATTTCTGCTTCTTTCTGTATGTCTATTCTGTTTCCTTTAACCACAGTCGGTCTTGGCAGATGGCCACTCACACTGAGTCTGCTTCTGCTGGAAGTTTCTTCCTCTTAGGGAGGGAGTTTTCCTCTCCACTGTCGCTACAAGCATGCTTTGTGTAAGGGATTACCTTCAAGTCAATGAGTCGATGCATTGAGCTAGTTTAAACCGATCTGACTGGGTGATCTGGTTGAATTGTTTCTGTAACGTGCCTTGAGATGACATGTGTTGTAAATTAATGCTATTTAAATAAACTGAATTTAACACACTAACGACAACCAACAGGAATGCAGTCCCCCAGGATGGTTCTGCCACCACCGTGCTTCTGGTCATTGTTCCCAAATTGTTTCAACTCTGCTTGTATTTGAAGATAAAAATTGTCTTACTATGGCATTTAAAAGGGAATTCCTGGGTGGTTCCTCAACATAATAAAGTTTTTTCACAGGGAGGAGGTAGTTTGGGTCAAATAGTTAAAATAGTGACACAAATCAAAATTGGTTTCAGAATAGATACAGCCAGCTAACATGAACTTCGGAAAAATGGAGCCTAAATAAATATCACCAGTAAAATCAAAGTTGCTAAGGTAAACAGCCTAAATCTTCACTAAGGGGGTGTATGTATTATATCCATCTACCTGAAAGAGGTGGAAATATTCATAGTTTAAGATATTGAAAATTGTTTGCTGCAAAACTTCTCCAACTTTAAAAAGCATGCAACCAAATCTTTAAAACAATCTTTATAATCACAAGGATACCAAAAATCTAGATAACTGTGACAAAAAATCATCTTGTTTACCAAAAGCTAACAGATAATAGCTAAGCTTTACTAGCGGTTTATAGCCTGCAGCTTTGTATATTTTACCAAATTTCTAAGCAAATCTATAAATTTTGTATATTTTTTATTTCTTAACTTAGAAATATTTGTTTCCATAGTTACCTCTATAGGTCAAGAAACAATTAAGAAAATACTTTGAAAGACGTGCAGCATTAGCAAAGCTAATAGCTGCAGGATTTCAAAGATGACTCACTGTATACCTTGATGATCTACTTTTAATAATCAGCTATTTAAAATTAGGGACCCTTGAAGACGGGTCTTTTTTATTTATTTATATATAAACCCTTATAAAGTTAATAAGGTGCAGCTGTTTGGCTAACAGTAATAAAACTGGATAAAATTCAAATCTACCATATGGCTTTACAATTGTTCAAGTATATATTTTTTCATAATCCTGAATAAAGGTATTTTTTTTTGGATCACTTTGAAGTTTTTTCTCATTGAATGATTCAAAGGCTTTTTGATCACTTTAAAGTATTTATTCCAAGGCTGAAGAAGCTGAATTATTTGCCGACAAATTAAAACAAGGAATATATGCACATATAAAAAGCAGAATAGAACTGGATTAGGATAGTATAAAAAATGTACTAATCCTCTTTTACAACTAGGAAACTCTGGAAACAATTCAGCATCATTACAGGGCAGCTTCATGAAGGCTAAAAGAAAAATGACCTCTAGCTGGAGCCTTGGAGAGCCAGCAGGGGTCCTTCTCTCTGCAGGCGTGTGTTTGTGGACTCTATAGGCTGACAGAGCCTTATCATTCTTACCACGTTCCTCTGATTCCCAGCCACTCATGGATCAATAGCGGTCTTTGTGCAAGCCAGAGGTCCTATTGTGGCTGTGTTTTGCCAATGCCAAGTCAACGCCACCACTGGTGCAGCTAAACCATGACGGATTTATCCCGGCCTGGTTCTCCCATTAGTCGGCCGCCATGGGGTGGAAATACAGACCTGATGTCCCCTAACGGGCACTGAATTCACTTTAGTGCACCTGGAAGCAAATAGAAAGAGAGTGGCCTATTGTTTTTTTTTCTTTTACCTCCACAGATGGTGACTCATGTTGATTATTAGATCTCCACAGCCGACATGTATCATAAGTGGAGCTTATTTGTTTGTGGCTTTGCAGGGAAATCGGAGCGCTCAGTGCATTTGTGCGCTGCCATCGGGGATAGAGGTTACGGATGGATTGTTTCTTTTACTTAAAAGGAAGCGGGTATAATGTAGAGTGTGAGGTGTGTCCTGGCCTCCTCACATCTTATTTAGCATCAAAAGGAAGAACCAAATTTATTGATATTTTTGATGCAAAAGGTTTTTCAATTTGAAAAACTCACACAAAGAGAAAAGACAATTAGAAGAAATTTGTTGATACAATTACTTTGTCTTTGGCGCTCAGACCTCGGCAGCAAACATAGCACTTAATTTTGATAGATATGCATGAACAGGAGCAAAAAAAAGGGCTGTTTCCCCCCAGGCCTGAAACTGGTGGTGGAGTGGAGATAGATGAAGTTGGTCGGTCTGCAGACTGCTGGTTAGAGAGACGGTCTGCTGAGCTTTATGGGGAGATCCAGCGGATTCTAGCGCTTTACTCAGGGACCTGGAAGATGGAAGTCCAGTTTGGTTAACAAAGGTTGAGAGAACCTGTCCATGATGAGCAAGCATGGAGCGACAGTGGAGAGGAAAATCTCCCTGTTGGGAAGAAACCTCTGGCAGAACCAGGCTCAACATGGCGGTCTTCTGCCGGACCGGTTGAGATGAGACAGGGAACGCAGTAAGAGTCTGGGAGGAATGACACTCTGATGAAGCTTTAGCTATGAAGGTGGAGGCTGGAGGTGGGTTGAAACGGGGTCATCTGAATGAAGTCAGAGCGCATCCACCGCCTGCGCACAGGAGCAGACGAGTTGCGTATCGGAGGCCTTTTAAGATGAACTTTTGATACCGATTAGCTTTCGTGGAGGTGTGGTTCAAAGCTGATTGGCTGTGTCGCAGGTGGATGTATGAAAAGCAACGAGTTTCTTCAGTTGAATTTCCGCCTAGGCTCCATTTCACCCAATCAAGAAGTAGTAATTTCTAACAATTTCTGACAAAATTTCACATCATGTCTGCTAAATAATCCTATTAGACTCTTGAGGAAATTTGACTAAATAATAATTGATTTCTTGTTGCATGAGGTTTTAAATTAGACCTGACATTGAACTCGAATAATGTTAGAAAATTAGGAAGATATGATTTTCATAGCTCATGTCACTCCAAGAAAATCAAAGCTCACCTAAACTTTGCTCCATGTAAAGTCAGAGCAGCACTGTAGATTTCTACAAAAAAAGGAGAATGAGACAAAAAAGTTTGACGGTAGTTGCGTTTCTATTTCAAATGTGAGCAATACTGTGCTGGTTTCGTAAATGCACATTTTTCGCAATTTTGGTGAAAGAGAAAAAATATTGCATATGAATACATTTGTTTGTGTGATAACCCACAGAAACAACATGGCAGCAGCGGATGTAAACAAATAACATATATCCATATGTTTACCAGCTTTAAAAGGATCCATTGCATTTGCGATATAACCGCTAGTTAAAACATTGCTATTTCAAGCAACAGAGGGACAAAATTTTTTGTTGTTACACTTTAACTTTAAAACTTTAACTTTCTCCATCCAACCCTGTAGGGGAAAGTTATATGCTTCAATAAAGGCAGCCATCACACAGAATGTCAGATAGAGTTGCAGGTAGAGACAATTTTGGTTAAAAAATAGCAAATTACATCCATCGTTGACTGATTTATATATTTAGCTAGGGTCTTATCGCAGCCTTGTCTATTTTTTTTATCTCTAATTCCAATTTCAAAGCTGCCTTTCATATTGCTGTTATCTTTTTCTGATAAGTCACATTACCTGAAACACAGAAGTATGGAATAACGAGCCAAAACAGAACCTCTAGCCCAAAGTAGGGTATACCATTTCAAGAAATGTACTGGTCTTTATACATTTTATTTTATGAGCTACTTCTCCCCTTAAAGTAGATTTTTTTCTGTTTAGCATTCAACTCTTAAAAAACAAGTAGTGCTGATCAGATCAACCATTACTATCCATAACACATTGACTTGGCTGCTTTTATCTGAAAAAATAAGGATTTTCCTGCTGCTTGACTGAGATCCTAATGGATCTCATTACTCACTCAGTTTGATTTTTCCAGCAAAAACTTTCCTCAAAGAGTCCCTGCCTCTTCGTTCTTGCAGTGCACAAAGGGCTAAATGTTTTGAAGATGTTCATGTGCTGGTTTTAAAAGCAGAGCTGAGGATGTAAACAGTATGTGTAAGGCTAAACACTTAGCTAAGTGGATCAACTCAGAACAAGCTCAGCAAAATGGTCATTATGCGATTATAACCTTCAATTTGTTTTTTTTTTATTTAGATGATTCACTATCTTGAGGTTTTTTTGTGTGTGTAAAATAATTCCTCCTGCTTTATCAGCAATTCTTGCACCTTTTTGATTCAAGCCATGCAGCCACCTAAAACATGATTGTGAAGAGCAAAGGCGGTGACCCTGGTCAGGTCAAGATGTTGGTTACTCTTACCCTGAGGCTATAAGAGTGAAGTGGCAAAGTACCCCACCCACCTTTCTGGTGACCTTGTAAACCTTCCGCTGGCAGAAATTTACGCGAGCACCCGAACTCTGAGAGGGGACAAGTATAAAACATAACAGTATTGGCAGATCTGGGGATTGCCATAAGCCTCATGCCCTGCCGGGGTGCTGGGATTCATAACCTCGCACGCTCTCTACCCAATGTGTATTGAGCGCTTGTGACACATAAAACTGTCGTGGCGTGATAAGAAATAACCACTGTCAGCCCACATCTGTGCTTCAAAAGATTTAAGCAGGAAAAGGGGAGAGGGCGAAGCGTGAGGGCAGATGGACCGAAGTGGAAAGGAGAGAGGGGGGAGGCAAAGGGCAGTCTGCGTGACCGCCCAGCAGGATTCACGGAGCCATGACAGAACGCTTTCTGAAAAACACTCTTTTGCCACTCTGGCCTCAGCACTTCTCCTTTAACTGATACTGAAAAAAGGAACTCCAACTCAATTTCATTTGTCTAGGTCATTGTTTGCAGAATATACACATACATATGTCCAACTGCTCGTTAACACTTCATTTCTAAGCAGCCAATCACATGGCGGCAACTCAGTGCATTTAGGCATGTAGACATGGTCAAGACAATCTCCTGCAGTTCAAACCGAGCATCAGT
>NW_015150548.1:1556697-1574115 GCF_000732505.1 Cyprinodon variegatus
CCTGAGGAATGCTTCTAGCACCTTGTTGAATCTATGCCACGAAGAACTGAGGCAGTTCTGAAGGCAAAAGGGGGTCCAACCCGTTACTAGCATGGGGTACCTAATAAAGTGGCCGGTGAGTGTATAAGTATGTATGATTTAAATAATGGCAAATCCGTAGAAAAACAGAGAAAACTAGGAGAGTCTGAGGGAAAAATCCAAAGATTTTACCTCATTTCCAGTATTTCCAAAAGGGCCAAAACATCCTCTCAAGATATATTTATGTAATATTTGGAAAATATAAGGTGTCTAACACTTGAAAATCTCAGAGGACAGCAGGAAGTCAGAAATGAAGACTGAAACATCAAGGATGATGGTGAAGGAGTTGAAACTTTATTTGTAGAAGCAGACTGCATGCCTTGGGGCTGCGTTTTGAACTACCTACCCATGAATATAAAAGTGATTGGAAAAGTTGAATTCAATGATGAAGGAGGAGTGAAACTTTGCTTTTAGCAATGTAGTGTATTTCAATACATTTCCCCCGACCGATTACAATTAAAAGTCTCATATTTAGAGTAAAAGCTGCAGGTCAGTCTTAAAGATTGTTTATCGTGCAATAGAGAGACCCTGAGTTCGATATTAGTTTTATATCGAATTAGTCTCAGCAGCTGTGCCCATTACATTCAGGTACAAGTTCATTTATTGTTCTAAATTTATTTTAACAGTGATAAGTTAGATTCACATTTGAAGACAGTTAAATGCCATTAAATCCCAGTTCTTCCACAATAGGGACATATTGCACAACTAGTCTACAGGCTGTAAGCGACATGGCTCAAACAGGAGCTATATTTGCATTTAGCCTTTCCATTGTTTCTCTTGTTTTTTAAATGGAGGAAACATGTGCTCTCAGTGTTATGTAAAACACAAAATAGAAGCAACAAATCTTGTAAGTTCTTTAAGTTTTAATAGCAATCAAATCAGATATTCTCTTTTTTCGGAGCGTGGGCGTTCAGAAGCATAAAAAGCACTTTGCCAAGGCTTGTGCAAACAATTTAACACCGAAAAACACAAGTAAACAGCCTTTGATGTTTCTTTTTTTTTTCCCTGCTTCCCCACTTTGCTGTGATGTTTTCGGGAGCGGTGCCCTAATGTGATTTGGAATGATGAAATACGCTCAGCGTGTCTTCAAACTCACAGAGGGGGAGCTCCAGGTAGTTGTACCTGTTAAACCCACTTTTAGCCTAAGCGTCCGAGCCTTCTTCCCTACGGGGGGGGGGGGTAAGAACTTCAAGCTCTGCTGGGGATGAGGGCGAGGGAAGAGGAGGCGTTCGAGAATCGTGTGTCGCTTTCCAATCGTGTCATCAGTCCCCTAAGAGGAGGGAAGTTTGGGTGTGAGTCAGAAGAAGCCGACACAGCTACAGTATTGACGCAGCTCACATGAAGGTGATAAGTTGTGCTTGTGAATGCAGGCAGAAAACTACTACAGATCCTAGCTGATGGATGACAGCTTTTTAACATAACTTAAATGCTTATTTACATTTCTTTAATCACATTTCATCATCTACCCAGAATTTTAATCTTTTTTAAGTATTAATAAAGATTCAATTTGTTATTATCTCACAAATGTTGACTTGCTCAACTCTATAATTACCAATCAATGCTTCTAGGATATGAATCTTAGTTAAAAAGCTTATGATCTCTTTTAATAGTGCCATGTTTGTAAGGAAGATGCATTTGCGGGCTCAGTGGGAGAGTTAAAGAAATCATTTACTTTTAAAATCCTTCTGATTTTTTTTGTATGTACTGTACTTGTATCATTTCTGGGAGACATTAAATAAAAGAAAGCTCATTTACACTTTTTTTGAGGGTACATCTGAGAATTGTACTTGTGGCTATGTTGATATAGCGTCAGCAACATTAGCAGCTGGCAATGGTTATTTCACCATCATTTCCCGGGTTTGTTACACAATAGGTAAAACATTTCATAAATGAAAACAGTTAGCAACTGCCTAGAGGGGAGTCCCTGATTGGTAGAATCGTCACTTTTGGAGAAATAGAGCAAATGTTAGCATCTTTCCAGGAATTACGTGAATCTTAGGTGGACCAGGGAGGATGCGGTCGTTAATGTAGTGTTTGTGGTATTTCTCACTTGAAAAAATTATGTGCTGAAATATATTGCATGTTATTTTGAGGGGAAAAAACTTCCTCATATATACCCCTTGTATACATACATATATATCTATGTATAAGCACACATGCACATATATATATTTATATGAATTGCTTTTTTTTTTATCAATATAATGCTAAATATTTCTGCATATGTCACATGATATATATATCATGTGTCATGTGTAATAAATACATGTATATTGCATGTACATCATTAATTTTGCACATTTGGCAAGTCTGTATTATTATGCCCCATTAACACATTAATTTTATTGTGATGGATTTGTGTAATGCATTATATTACACGATTTAGAGACTTCATTGACTTCATAATGACTATGCAATGTGATTTGTCCATTTTTTTTATTATAAGTTAAAGCAATCTACTTATACTATAAAACAGCAAGTGTGTGTCAAATTAATGAATTTATCTTTATCATAAGAGTCTTAAGTCCCCCTGAAAATGAGAACATCATTGTTGTTCAACCTATTCTCATTATGAGTTCGTATGAAATCGTACAAAAAGTTATGCACCGTAATTTCGTACGTTTTGGATGTTTTTTTCGTTGTATGCGCATGCGCATCTTACGCACAATTCAAGAACATAGAATATAAATTACAATTAGCCCTAACCCTGACCGTAACCCTAAGATGTAAAACAGTAAGCAACGTAGTTAGAGACATGAATAAGTGATTATTGCACTATTTTTCTCCTTTTTCACGTCCGTCCGCGGATCTGTTTTTTTTTTCCTGTCTGCCAGCGCATGCGCACTGATCTGGTTTTTTGAGGAAAAACGTCCAAAACGTACGAAATAGTGTGCATAACTTTTCGTACGATTTCATATGAACAGATAATGAGAATATGTTGTGTTGTTTGATGCTGTAGCGCACATATTGCTTACTTTGCGACCGGTCTACTATGGCGGCCGGTCGCTTTATGTTAACCCCGTACTACCAATGGGCAATCAGCAATCCAGTGAATAAATCAGTGTGCTCAACACCAACACACACTTTTGTGAGATCAGTCTGAGGTTTTAACACAATGGTGTTTACTAAAGCAGGAGATGATGCTGTCAAAGTTGATGGATATGTGTAAGTAGTCAGTAAATGGCAACAGTTTACAGCAATGTTTGTGTGCTTGTGCAAAAATCATTTTCTTTCTCAAAAAAGGACTAAGTACACACTATCTAGCCTGGCCAACCAGACTGATACGACGTATACACCATGTGTTAGTCTGGTAAAGAGCTGATACAGCCGTATTTTAAAGGTGGGACTAATGGGATCAGAAACAATCAGATAACTAGAGACGTGACATAAAAACTCGAAGCAATGCGAGCTGTTTTTGTTTGTTTTGTTTTTTTATCTGTAAAGCTGTCGAAGAAACTCCAGTTAACAATTTCTGCTGGCTTTGCCTAAAAAGATTGGAGAAATTTGGCCTGTAGTTATGCTAGCAGAATAGCGCTGCTGCATTATGGGTAATTCTGGTGCTGAGAGTCAGGCATGGCAAAGCCCCGCTCCCTGCGCTGTGATTGGTCCAGCCAGATCTGGCCGGAGTCAACAACATTTGGCTTAATTGGCTTGCCAGGCTACACTTTATAAGGAACAATTCTTGTATTATTAATGCCTTATTTTTATTGTTGTTGTTTGTTTGTTTTTTGGTTTGTTTTAAGACACCGTGAGTGACCGGGTCCGTTTGAGCAAATTACACCACATGCTAGATCATACTATATGGCCTATTTACAATGGAAACACATCTAAAGGAATATTGTAAAAATGTATTCTTATCTGAGATGCACACATAAAACCTAACATAAAAATTGTTCGGGTGAAGCTGACCTTTCAGGCTCGTTTCCAGAGAGAGTTGCCCTCTGTATGCCTATTTTTCCCCTGGCATCAATTAATGACCAAGCTTTTTGGGGGGTTTTGTTAGTAGCAGCAGGAGCTCATCTGACAGTACGTCTGGTTCCTGAATCCCTGCCTGAGTCAGAACCAAAGCAGTTGCAGGAGGTTCCTCAGGTGCAAAGGGCCGAACAAAGAAAGTGATGGTTGGTGAGGGGGTTCGCTCAAGGGGGTCCTGGTTACTCTGGACTATTCTCAATGCTTTTTACACCGATGCTGTTTATTAGCTCCAATAAGGAAAGCTGTGTAAGTGGTTTCCTAATCTGTTCTCTAATTACAAAAGCTAAACAATCATGTTGTTAAGGATCAGCCTTTATGAAGCAAACAAGGCTTTCAGCCTAACTGTTCAGGAAATGCAGCCTTATATATTGCATAAAGGAGGCAGGATGGAAATTATATGTAGAAGTATTGAAATGACAAAAAAAAAGGGCTCACATATATTCAACTTAAAAGAACAATTTCTGCTGTCATGGCAAAGCAGCAATTTCATTTGAGGGTTAATTCATCAAATTCACAAAGCCATACAAACTCCAAGGACTCCACCTAGTGACGGCTCTCAAAAGTACATTAAAACGCCACAGCATTACCTGCAGTGTAACACATTTCAAACTGAAACTTGATTCACCAGCTGCTTCATAAGACTACTGTCATCATTTACGAGTTGATAAAGACGCTGTGATGATGTTGAAGGAAAATAAATAATCCAATCCTGTCCCAGCTTTGATAAAGCTGCATGATAAATGTGTTTGTGATAAGCTTTTTCCCCACCAAAGAGATTGTACAGCAAACTTGTTTTAGGGTAAGATCTTTTTTTACTGAATGCATTATAGCAAGATAGATTCGAAACAGAAATTTGCAGATTGTAAGCAGTAATCTTTTTCTGTCGCTATTTTTGTTTGAGAGAAGCCTTTTCTGACTGGTTGTGACTAAAGCATTAAATCTTTAGTTCTGTCAAAGAAGTTGTGCTTGTTTATCTTTTTTGACTTGGCTATACATTACCTTAAATGCATGTTGCTCAATACTAAATTGATTTTGGCTCAAACCTTAAAGTTCCAGGCATTTTCTTTGTACTCTCAGTGTAGTGCTTTGGAAGAAAGTTCATTCTGGTGTTGATGTAGCCACATTATCTTATAAAAACGCCCCCCCCCTGAATTACTTACTTCATTTGAAAAGTAAAATTCTTATTCATTTTTTAGTTAAGATCTGTTCTAAGCTGCCATCCGCTCTAAGAATCAGGCCCACATCATCACAGATCCACCAATTCAATTTAGTTTATTTATTGCGCCAACTCACAACACATGTCACCTTTACAGTTCACTATCTAAGGAAAACCAGTTGATTGCATTGACTCAAATGCAATCCTTTACACTAAGCATGCTTGTAGCGACAGCGGAGAGGAAAAACTCCCTTTTAACAGGAAGAAACCTCCAGCAGAACCAGGCTCAGTGTGAACGGCCATCTGCTGAGACCGACTGGGGTTCAAGGAGACAGAAGCAGAGATACAAAAAGCAACTGTAAAAGGCAGCCCCGTCCAGGAAAAACACAGCCAGGCAGACGAGCTCCGAGCCAGCTCCCATGTCAGAGGATGAAGAGAGCGCATCCACCCAGTCACAGTCAGAGAAACAGGACTACACTGAAAAACAGGCCAATCTCCAACATCTTTAAACAAATGTGTTAATGGCAGAAGCACAGCTGATATTTCTCTCCAGGATGGCCTCACAGCCAAACAGGAACAGACGAGGCGAAGCTACTATGAGAAAAGGCAGAGAGAGCATAACGTTAGAGATTCAACTAACAGATTCAGCTGATTGGAAGAAAAGAGATAGAATGAAGCAAAATGATGAATAAGGGTCCCTATGTCCTCCAGAAGCCTAAGCCTATAGCAGCATAACTATAGAGATAGCTCAGGATGTAGCTAAAGAGATCCATGACAAGTTGAACATGTTGACGTAAATATGCCGTAAGTTCCTTTTTAACTTCATAAAAGGTTATGACTATTTGATGACAAAGGCCTTTAGGGTTTAAAATTGTTAGCATTTGATATCAGAAACACTCCACAGCCAGAAAACCTCATAACTTTCTCAACATAAGCATTGTAAATCTGAAATACTGAATAAACTTGATTAACCTTTGCTAATGATGCTGCACTAATGGCCACACCCATTGTGAAATGTTCAGCTAACAAGGTCACATTCATACACTTGACACATTGAGTTAATGGAACACTGTTATCTTTGAATTTAAGTAGATATTAACTTTTATTTTATGTATTCATTCTTCCAAATGTGAAATTATTGGTTTCAGAACAGAAAATCTAAATCTAATTTGGAACGACGCAGAATTTTAATGGAACAAAATGACGAGGTGATTTCTTTTCTATTGGCGTAGTAGTATTTTACAACCAAAACACACATAATCAAATATTTTGTCAATGTATCATCATCTACAAAGAGTTGGGCTAGACATTAGTGCATTCTCAGTGCTTAGCTAAGCCAGTTTACACTAATAATAAACAGCAAATTGACACCTTTAAACAAGTCCCTGATGAATCACACTCAATTGTGATATGACATTTGACTCTTACGCACAAATGCAACAGAAACAAAAAGGTCTACCACATAATAAACACCATTGTTCTCATTTTGGATCCAATCCTGTAGACTTGGCAATAAGTCATTGTACACAGGGTGATAGCCCTAAAGACTATTAAAAGTGATATTCTAAGGTTAAGATAGAATTATTTTTTTTTTTTACATAGAATATAACTTTGTGGATACCCTTTATTCAGGTGGCTTGGATATTAGCTCCATTACCTACACTGAAGGTTGTTATGCCAGCCTTTGAGTTTTATAAAGCAAATTAATGTTGCTCAAATATTTGAGATTTCCAAAATTTGTTGTTTAATTGCATAACTAAATTAGCCTCGTCAGACCATCCTGATCTTCACTCGCAGATCAGTCTTTAACTCTCCGTTAAAGAAAATTTGGAGCCGTTCACCAAACGAACGTCCAATCAGCGTTGGCTTTGAGGCGGGTTGAGGTGTGACGCAACGAGAAGAGCGACAGTTCAGTCTAAAGAACATGGCGGCTTCAGCCGATGAAACTAGCGTTAGCGTGGCTATCGAGCAAGTTTTATCGGAATTACAGAGTATTTCTTCACTGAAGGAAGAGCAAAACACTGCTCTGGAGGCTTTTCTCAGAGGAAAAGATGTTTTTGCTCTTCTCCCGACTGGTTTCGGCAAGAGTTTGATCTATCAATTGGCTCCTCTTCGTCGTCGCTCTGTTAGTACGTCATATGCTTCGTTGATCTGATTGGTTTATTTGGCCCGTCTATCACCAACATAGGCCAATCAGCTAACCAGTATTTTCGCCCCTTCCCAAAATTACTTAAACGGAAGGTTTCCAGAGGGATATGCGGAGCAAATCCATCTGGCGGAGTCAGGTTATACCTAATTTCCCATTAGTGGGACATAGTGACCAGTGATAAATGACGTCCATTTTAATATCCACTGATTATTGCAATATCTGTCCAATATAACATAAATACCCAGGAATTTGTAAAATAATTACAGTCAGTTATTGGATATTTTATTGATTCCTTGATAAAGTTTCATAAATTAGATTTTAACAAATACAGTATATAATATTAAGGCACAATCATATGAACACAAGCCTGAATACAACTTTAGCTACCTTTATTCACTGAGCTATGGTCAAAAGAGGTGTGTGAAACTATTCATTTTGGTATCCAATACTGATACCAAAACTTTACAATGTCCAAGTTTAGTATATCATTAAATTCCTGACCCTTTAGATATTTTTTTGGTTTTCCTTTGATTACAAATCTGATTTACATCTCTTGTTTGACCTTTAAGTTTCTATTGTCTTTTTGCTGAAGGCCTCTCTCAACTCTGGGTTTACATAATTGGACGTTTTGGCACAGTCTGTAGAGTGTTCTAGCTTTGTCAATTGACTTTAAGTGGTAAATAATTGGTAGCGAAGTGGTCCGATAATCCAGAACACAGTATCTACCTTTGTTTATTGTGTTTAATCACTGTCGGTTTGCCTCGCATTACTGATAAGAGAGGATTAGCTATGAGATCTAATCTCAAGCCCTCTCCTAGCTTTATTTCTTTCACTGGCAATACTTCACTGCTCCTCTTCATCTTCATCCCCTTGATATTTCTCTCCAGTATATCTATCTTCTCCTGGTTTTTTTCCCCCTGCTCGGTGTCAAATGATTCGACTTGTATCTGTCTGTCACCTCCCTTTCATCCCTCCCCCCTGCCTCGCCCTCCCTCCGTCTCCTCGACAGTCGACTGGTATGGCGACAGCAGACTGGGAGTATTTTTAGCGCTGCTACAGATTGGTAGTGGTGGGGGCCATGGCAGCCCGACAGAGACCAGAATGTTCTTTATCTCAGCTGTCAGCCAGATTTTTTTATTTTTTTTATTTTATTTTTTTGTGCATTTTTTTTTTCTCCTCTGGAAGCAAAAATGGAAGCTGTCCACTTGGGGATGAAGATGAAGGAAACAAGGGTGCACGGTTCTAACCCCTCAAATTGAAGTTTTAATTGTATCTTGCAATGGAAATGGTGTTGCGTACTGCAGGTAACACTTGTATAACCAAACTGGCCTTATATTTCTATGATGTCCAGTGCAGTCCCCTGTCTTTTGCAGCCACAGCTGCCAAAAAAGCATTTTGCCATAAAGCAAAGTTGGAATCTTTTGCTTTAACTGGGCAAAAAGTGTTTTTTTTTTTTTTTTTTCTTTTTTACATGGACCTTTGGTTTAAGATAATGCCCTTCCATATAAGTCAGATTTTAGTCTTCACTTTGACTTGGTCATTTAATAATCTTCCCATATTTCATAGCCCAAGCTGAAGAGTGTGTGTTGATAACCAGACCTTAAGAATTTTTTTTTGCAAGACATCAGATTTCATGGTTCCATTAATTACAGCCAGGTGTCCTAGGTCACACTGCTCCGAGTATCAATGACCATCTATTTGGACAAACTGTCGTTATTTTTGCAGCAGATATAACAAAAGCCCATTTCTTCTGAACTTTCAGTTATGTTGTCTCCTCAGTCCAGAGAATTTCCCAGAAGCCTTCAGGACTTAACACATAGGAGGCGCTGTTGTTCCCTCTCCATTTATTTCATATGGACTAGAGAAACTATCTAGAAATAAGTGAAACATTTCTTAAATTAGGTGTCTTTACCCTTGATTTTAATAGGTAAATGAGATAGTTTGCCAATGGAATGAGTATTTTTACTCTTAAAAAGAGATAATTCGATAACATGCACTTGAAATAAGACAATGCAATTGTGTTTTCTTATTTTAAATGTAAATTGTCTTGTCCTGTTGGCAAAATGTCATTTTACCTCCTTAGTCCAAGAACTTATTATTATTTTAAGAAAAAAATGACTTATCTAGATTTTTATTTTTTCCCCAGTGTGGATGTTATGTGATGAAACAACGGTGGGTTGCCCTCCTCAAGCCAAATGGATGGCGAAATTTGTGTGTGCGAAATTTTGACTTTCCAAAATCATATATTTCCAGTTAATTCCAGTGGAATTCTATTTCATCAACATATCTTAATAAACCATATTTCTTGGAGACAAGCAAGACACTCTTGTCAAGCAATCTGTCACTGTTGTTTGTGTTAAGCATGTTACTGATGATAAAGATATATTCTGATATGTAGCAGATTGAACTTTATGCACTTTTTGTCAATAAGGGTTTAAGTTGGTGTTTCAATGCATTCTCAAAGTTTTAGAAATTATTGATTTGTGAATCTTCAAGTATTTAGGTCTGGAGGTTAGCAGTGAAGTTGAACTAAATGTGGGGATTACTTTAATACATACTTATGGGATAGTTTGAACTGAAATCATAAAGAATTTAAGCGGCCTAGCAAAGGCTTGACTTAATTCTGACTTTTAATTCAGAGGTATGACCAAAAACAATAATTTGGGCTGGAAACCCTCAAATGAGGACAAGGGACAACGACTATCTAAGAGTAAACACACATTCTGCCACACAGATTCATTTCCATGATTGTTATCTATGCCATTGTTTCTTCAAGTTGGGGTTTTTAATCAACCACTACGCCGGTGTCCAAAGATTTAAAATTAAATTAAACAATAAACATTTCTTTTTAGGTTCTAAAATATATCAAAGCACCACTTTAGGATGGAAAAATCCAACTACTTTTGTTTTTGGTGCTTTTTGTAATATTATTACTCCTGTGTTTAGGTCATATTTCGACTCTGATACCATGTTGAGAACAGGAGCTGAACATTTTTTAAACTTCTTAACTATACTAAATGTTTCCCAGGTAGTCATTCTGCTAACAGTGCTATTTATTCTCACAGAGGGACAGGTTTGTTTCTGATGCCTACTTTCCCTGATAGATTATACAGATTTTAAAAATATGGTATTTAGGATATATATTTTTAATCCATGTTGCAGGCACCCATCCATTTTCAATACTAGATTTAAAACTTTCCTTTTTGAAAAGGTTTATAGTTTGAATGGCTCAGGTTATCCTGAACTATCTCTATAGTTATGCTGCTATAGGCTTAGCCTACTGGAGGACATAGGGACCACTTTTCACCATTCTGCTTCATTCTACTTTTGCCATCCATTTTTGTGTTTTTGTTGTTGTTTTTTTGTTGTTTTTTTTTGTTATTTCAACTCTCAACATTATGTTCTCTTTTTTTTTATCATCATAGTTCATAAATCCGAATTGAGAACTGAATTGAGAACTGAATTTGTTTTTGCTTATGTTATATTTATTCAGTATCAACGTCCATTTAAAGATTTGAAACAGGAATTTCTGATTTAAAATAAAACACATCAGAGATCTGGAAAGGGGCAAACACATTTTACAACACTGTGTGTGCTCCACCTAGCGTAGATTATTGAGTACTACCACATCTCTTAAAAAAATAATGTATCTTTCTGTTACTGCATGACCACTGTCCTTTAAAGTTAATGTGTGTATTATTATAATAATGAATGGATGGGTTTCAATTTCTGCAAAAAGCAGCACAGAAAGCACAGAAGTTGTTGTTTTTTTGTTCTTTTTTATCAAATCAAATCCTGGAGACATTAAAAATAGAAAAAAAGTGTATAACCTAATCTTTGAAAGATTTCCTGAACAGCAGAGAGCTTTATGGTTTGGTCCTTATGGCTGCTGCAGACACAGCTGGAGGTGAAACAGTCGACTCTGCACTGTGGAGCAGCAGGAGCTCTGCTGTCCGTGCAGATATCAGGGAATGATGGGAGACGGTGTGGAGAACTCAGGCGGAGATCAGACTGAGGGGCGTTGAAGAGCGGCGGGGTAAATCAGTCAGAAATGATCTGGACTCCACTTGGTTAGGCTGTCGCTTTGTGTTCGGCTGACATGGATTATGTTTGGCATCTGTGAATGAAGACTGAGGGCTCTTACTTACTTACTGGGTCCGGCCCTATCTGTGGGAGCTTGATTTACAAGACCAAATTAGATTTTAGATTTGTTTACAATCAGATAAATAAGATGCTGTTTTTACAAGAACTTTATGTTGACATAATGAGTCAAATGTTTTCTTGAGATGGTAATGTTCTTTTAAGAGGATAGATCATTATCATGAACAAAACAAATGTCTTCGCTTTGAAATGTTAAGTAACCTAATAAAAATTAAGCTTTTGTTTTAAGAAAGATATTATATGTAATATCATTTTGTATCAAAATATTGAAATAAACTATATTTGACTAAACCAATTGTTTGACTGGCAGCAATCACTCAGACTTATGGGGGGATTTTGTAAAATTCTTGTTGCAAAGAACATTTATTGTAAATGGAAAATTGGAAAAAAAAAATAAAAAAAACTCTTACTAAAAAGGAAAATAAAAAAGGTTTGGAAAGTAATTTTGCTTCCTCTCAGATTTCATTTCTATTTTTTCAAACTTTATTTTATTTTTGTTGAATTGTAATGTTTTTTATATTTTATATTTCCCATTTTGTTTCACATTTTTTTCTTTTCCACTTAAAGTTTTACAAATTGGATTCCTTTGAAATGCAGTTTTACAGATAACAGTCTGTTCATATCAAGCCCAGTGCAAATGCTCGCCGCAGAAGAATGTGATCTTTAAAACCATAGTTAAAACATTTTTCCTCAAAAATAATTCTTTTTGCCAAACTTTGGGTCATGTGACATGAAGGTCAGGCATTACCAGGTCTTATTGTCACAGTCTTGGTTTTCCATTTGTTGTCCTTTGCTGCCCTCTTGTGTCCTCTTTCCCTAGCTCTGTTTTCTGCTCTGTCCTCACCTGTTTTCAATCCCCTCGTTAGCCCTCTCTTTGTCTCTGTCCCCTTTAAAAGCCCTCCTTCTTCAGTTCCTGTTTGCTGGATCCACGTCTAACGTCTGTCTGCGTTCCTCGACTCTCCCTGGCTCCTAGAGTTTGGTTTTCCCCTGATGTCTCCCTGGTTCTGGTTCGTTTGTTATTTCTGTTGGATTTTTGATTCCTGCCTCAGTTCCTGTAAACCTCATTAAACCCACCTAAATTCACCTCTGCCTACTTGCCTCTGCATTTGGGTCCTCCAAACCAACACCAAATCCTAACACTTATACCCCTTTCTCACTGGACGAAAAACCCGTTTAAACCTGGGAACAATCGCTATTAGTGGGTACAGCTCACTGACCTTAATATTGGTCTGATCATTATGCAGTGGGAACACCAGTTGACCCGCTAATTTCTGTGCTACCATTGTGTGCAACGTATGCACGTCAAAAAATCTCGCCATTTGTCTGATCAAACAAGCCGAAACAACTCTGTTCACATTAGATACATAAGATGTTCCTGATTTCTATCTTACTGGTGACATCATCAACACCAATCCTGCGTGATGGTGTCACCAGATATGCAGCGGCGGGGGGACAGAGGCCACGCAGCCTGCCAGCGAGGAGACTAGATCAAGCTTGTCTGCCAATGGGAAGGGAACCAAATGCAGATTGTTAGCGGATTAAACCATGTTTGAAAAACACGCATTAACCGAGAATTATCAGTGGGAAAGAATCGTTTGTAGATCATTAACAGAGCAGGCAAACAAAGGCAAACAATGCTGAACATCAGTCAAGCTTTTGAAAGGCAAAGCCAAATTAAGCAACCTATGGGACTCAGAAGTCACGCAATGATGTTTCTTCTGAGGGTAAGTTTGGTTTGAAAAATAAAAGATTGTACCTCAGATAATTCTGTTAACAAAGGAGATTGATGAAGATACCCCATGGAAGCTTCATTTGTCAAGCTTTTAAAAGTTTGCTTAATGTTCTGGTAATGTTTCATCACATCCTGCATTAGCCAATGCTTTAAACATCTGAGACGAAAACCCAGAGGTGTATCGAAAAGCACAAGCGTTTTTCTATGCTGATGACATGATAATTTCCTTGTTGATGAAAAAAAAATGATTAGGTCCTCATCATGAACCCGCTGGAGATTAAAAATGTCTCCCTAAGAGAAGTTCCAATCAGACCCGAAGGTCTCTCACTGAATTTTGCTGCATTTTTCAGCCTCATTTCCATTTCACGTCCCTCAAGGCAATGTCAGGCTGTCCAAATCGCGCTTTGCACAGCCTGACCGACCTTCACCCGCAGACACCCGACCACTTGATGTGGAAATAATGTATGAACATAAAAAGGCAGACAGGTAAACAGAAAAACAAAAGGCCTGACGGTGATGATGGAAGCAAACCTGAACAGTTTTAATTGCCAGCTTTATTTGCGATTTTCAAAAGGCAAGGTCGCCCGAGTCATCAAGACTGGGGAAGCACTGAAGTGCAACAGACGGTTCTGAATTCGAGGAACATGAAAAGAAGTCACAGGAGGTCAAAGCTTGACAGTTCAAGGCCTGATGAACTTGCATTTCTATCAGGAAACAGCCAACGTATTTAAAATGTTCTAATCATTGTTATTTAAAGCCACATCCTTTAAAACATTTCATAAACATGCTTAAAAAAACTCATTGTCTAAGACTCAAACTTCCAGACCTCTCAAAGCAGCAGTCATTTTATACAAATACAAAATCTGAGTCTTCTTAGGGACATTAGAAAAAAGAACAAAAGAAAAGGTGGTAGGACCCAAGGAAAGACAGAAGGAAAGAAAGGGAGAATTAGAAAATAAAGGAATGTTATAAAGGACAGAATTAGAGAAAGGCAGAAGGAAGGTAAGAAGGAAGACACTAGGAAAGAGTAAGGAATGTAAGGTAGGTAGGACACAAGGAAGGGAAAACATGGACAAAAGGAAAGTAAAAAATTGGAACCAAGAAATGGAAGATAGGAGAAGAGGAAAGTAAAAAAAAAAAGTAATAGAGGAAGGAAACAACTAATACAAGAAGATTTAAAGATGCTAAAAAGGATGGAACAGGAAGAAGTAAGGAAGGGGTAGTTCACAATGAATAAAGTAGGCAGGGCACTAGGAAGGTATGGATGACAGAAATATAAGAGGAAAAGATAGGTACAACAAATAGTAGAAAGAGAAATGAACGGTAAGTTCTTGCAAATTCTCACAAAAACTCAAGGAAGGTAGGACAGAAGGAACTGTCACAAGGAAAGGAAGCAATTAACGATGAAAGAGAATAAGAAAGAAGAAAGGAAGGTAGAACACAAATAGGGGAGTCATTCTGGGAATGCAATAATTTTTATATATGCTTACTTTCTTTTTCAAGGTTGTCCAGACAAGGAAAAGTATGGCATGAATTTTGTTCCATTATTGTTCAATGCAAAGAGCTGATTTTGCAAATTTATACTTGAAATGCGATCCAAAAAAATTTGCCAATTTTTTTTTTATTTATCCTTAGATTTTTTTCCAAGTTTTTTTTTTTTTTTGCAGTTTATCATTTCAAAAGTATTTGTTCGCATTTTTGTTTAAATCTTTTTTTTTTTTCCAGTTTGTGTTTCACAGATCTTTTCATTTGAAGCTTTGTACATTTAAACCAATGTACTGAAACTTTAAGAAATGTTGAAAGAATTTAATAAATATATATATATATATATATCTTGGGGGGAAAAAACAGAAAAAAAAACATGAAGTTACTCTCAAACCTTGCTTTTAGCTTTTTAAAAGTTTCATTTCTGGATAGTTTTTTTTTTTTTTTTTTTTTTTTTTGGTATACGAAACACTCTTTTTGTTTACTGCAATCGTGAAATAAAATTCTCTTCATAGAAAAAAGGTATCCAAATGTTGCTGCTGTGATGCTTTTCCATCCAAGTAACAAGGGCTGTCTCAATAAAATAAATTTTTCAATTCTGAATCGATTCTCATTATAATTCCTTAACATCAATTAATAAAAAAAAAATCTGCTTTACTTTGAACCACTATACGACTATTACTTTCGTAATTTGCTGTTAAATGTTAATTCAAATAACAGCGCTCAAAAGGTTTTAAATATGAGCAATCCAATTTAAGATCATGCAGATGGAGTCAGATCAATGGTGAAAGATTTAATTTAATAATTTTCAGGATTGTTATCAAATCGATTCTCAAAATTTTAATCTAAATATAGCCCAACGAGTGACTTTGTTCCAGAGACCTTAAGGTTTGTTTCCAATCCTATTTGACGCTTAGAGGTGGGTAGAATACCCAAAGAATTGTACTCAAGTAAGAGTAGCACTACTTTAAAACATTTTTATTCAAGTAAATGTAAATAAAGGTAGAAAGACTACTTAAGTACTGAGTAACTATTGGACAATAACATTAGTTAAGGTTTATAAAATGCTGGCAAACAGACCTAATTTGCAAGTTCTGGCATTTTAAAGACTCAAATGCATTTATGAAAAAAACAATTATGTCATGAATATAAAAGAACAAATACTTGCCGAAGAAAAAAATGCTTCCACCTATTTTTTTTTTTTCAAAATAAAACTTAGAAAACCAATCCTTAAAATTAGAATGTTATATATTGGGATAATGAACTTCCTCTGTTTATAACTACTGTTTAGTATGTTTAGCTGATTCTGGAATATTTCAAATTAAGTATCAAAGAGGACAGAGTCTCTGATAGAGATTTTACTTTTGAAAAGTAAAAAGTACTCGACAGTAAACCTCCCAAAAGTGCCTTTTTTTTCTAAATTGTTACCCAAGTAAATGTACCTGAGTAAATGTAACTAATTAATGCCCATATCTGGTGCTTTTATTTTTATTTTCTGAAAAAAAAAAAAAAAAATAATAATAATTATTTTTTTTTTTTCATCTTTCTAAATAAGGCATACAAATTAATACATTTAATTAAAACTCCCCACAAAATGAAAAAATTAAAAATAATCCACTGGACTGGTTCCCGAGTTTGAATTTAATTTAATTATAAAAATGAGTGTTAAAAGGTTTAGGCTTAAACAGTTTGCTGTATGATTTTGGCATCATGTTGTGGTGAAATATTTTTTTATACTTATTTTTTTTTTAAATATATATATAAAAATAATATTTTTCTGCTTGCTATATTTTATTATTTTATTTTTTAGACTTTTTGTTGCTTCTTTAGTAGAAGAAGCGGTCACATGGCCGAGCTGCACTTCTTCTTCTTCTGCAGTAGTAGCCAGTAGCGAGCTAGCCCTCGAGGAGCTACATTACGACACAGAGAAGCTGAACAGCGACACCACGGATTCTGTAGGGTCCCTTCCCATGTGAATACACTCTACACTTTCTCTTCTTCGTATTACGTGTGCAAAAATATCGTGTAAATGTTTTTTATCGCATTTTTTCCAATATTCCCAGCACCGCTCACGCTAACGGCTAGCATTAGCTTCGTGGCTAAGCCTAACTAGAAGCAGCTTTGTTAGCTTGTTGTATGATGTGGGCGTGTAGCTCTACGCAGAAACCCGACGCTGTATCTGTACATATGTGTTAAGTGTTTAATCCACATTTTCCTCTCGAATATTTTTCTTTTATGTCTTTGTTCGAATCAGATAAGAAAAAAAACCCAGCTTCCAGCTGTTCTTTAGATTTTCAAAATGGACACAAGAGCCTTGAGGAATCCCTATCATGACTATGATGGGAGCCCAGCTTCCACACAGGCGCTGTTTGATTCTCATGGGAAGGTAAAGATGGAGGGGGATGCTGCTGCTAAATGTTTGCAGCTCATTTACTTCAATATTTCCTTTTTTCTTTCAGCTTACACCTGAGTTTTCCCAAAGAGTGAGCAGCAAGATCAGCGAACTTTTAGCTGTTATGGAAAATGGGCTGAAATCTGCTGATCCAAGAGACTGCACGACTTACACAGGCTGGGCAGGTGAGGCTTTGAACACAACAGTACCACAGACAGACATCCCAAGTTCCAAAAACTCATTTCAGGGAGATGCTTGTCATACACCCCCCCCCCCAAAAAAAAAAAAAAAAA
>NW_015150548.1:1575884-1579734 GCF_000732505.1 Cyprinodon variegatus
ATGCACCTCTCCAATGTCTAAGAGAAAAAAATGTAATGAACATTTTTTAAATGTATGACCTGCATCACTGTACAGAAGACTGCCATATTTACACTGTGCGCATGGCATACGATTATGCCAGTTTTCCTAATCCCTGACCGATAATTTTTAATCTAGTGTTATCTGGGTGTTGGGTGAAATGGGTGGTGGGTGTGTTACTGTACTTATATATTTTTTGCCTTGTGATTGTTTTTTAACCTGCTAAACCAAAAAAAAAAAATGTCTGATTCGCGCCAATTCCCGGACAAAAATCACGCCAGCTGGCGGAAAATCACGCGGCTTTTCCAAATCACGCGAGAATGTGTACAAAACAACAAAAAAATGGCGCCAGCAACGCTACTGGGTCGTTTTCATCAAATGTCTGTGATTTTAAAGTAAGTTTGAGTGATAATTGTTTTTGCGATAATAGCACTTGCCCGGCAGGCAAATTCTGCCTGCCTTGGCAAAAACTGAAGGCAGTGAACGGGAGCTGCCAGCCTCTGAACCAACCAGGCTACCCGTCTCGTCACAGTCATTTAAATCTAATGGAGAAGGCATCCGTTTAATAAAAAGGCATTACTGTACAATTTCGGGAAATAAACTCATCTCCCCCTGATTTTAATAAACAAGCGTCATCTTTATCTCTCTCACCGAACTGCAGAGGAACTTCGTAGCATGTTTAATAACCTTGAAGAGAGGTAGGAAACTGGTTTATTTCCAGAAATGGCATTTGATTTACTAGGAACCACATTAAGCACAGCCAGTGATATAAAACTAGCTGCTTACCACCAGAGTTGCCTTCCATGCTGGTCGTAACTTTAGCTTCTGTCTGGAAACATCAAAAACAGCATTCGTTAAAATGTATGCCATGTTTTGTGCGCATGTGTTTCTGCATGTTGGATGTAGGCCTGTCGCGATAATCAATAAATCAATCGCACGATAAATAAAAATTATCCACGTCATTTAATTTATCGGCTATATCGTCTCTGCCTGTGTTTTCCTCTTTCTATTGATGACGCTGGATGACGAGGCTTAACTCCGGTGCTATCCACTGACCCCTCCCCTTCCTCATTTTTTTAGGAAGGGAATAAATGAGGAGGGAGGAGGAGTGGACTAGGTAGTCAGCACGCATTATTTTGTACTTCTGCAGCTTTAGATCCCCGTGAGGAGATAGCGAGATAAAAAAAAAAAACACATCCCATGTTGGTGGAAAAAGCTCAAAATGCAACTGGTTTCAAAGCCGAACGCAACAGCCGAAGTGTGGGAGTATTTCAGATTTAAACCCAATGACCGAGGTGAACCTATGCGAGCCAGTATGTCGCATTTGTCATGAAACGGTAGCAACTAAGAGCAGCAATACAACCAACCTACACACACAGCTAAAGCACAACCCCCCAGCAAAGTTTCTCCAGCTGGGCACAAAAAGTACAAGCGGTGGCCCGTCAAGACAGTCCACCATCACTGAAGCAATTAATCGACAGGCAGCATACAAAAAGGACGGTGCAAAGTGGCGCGCGCTCACAGACAGCGTAGTTCATTTAATTGCTAAAGAGATGCTCCCATCTAATATTGTTAATAGCCTATCTTTTTTAAAATCTAATGATATACAGACTTCATTATCTGTACTCCTTTGGTTGAATGTAGTTTTTATTTCCACTGTGGTTTTATCTTGTATTTAGTTTTTATTCAAGTGTATTTTTAGATAGACTGAGAGTCCATTTGATTTTTATTTCTTGTTTTATTTTGTTAACCACTTCCAGTGTTGAAAATAAAGTGTGTCTATCTTTGGCATGCATTATTACATAATTTCCATTAAATCAGTGTAAAAAAGGTCTTCAAACAATATTATCGTTTATCGCAATAATTTTTGAGACAATCGTTCAGCAAAATTTGTTATCGTGACGGGCCTAGTTGGATGTATTTCCTCCCGAGGATGTAATAGCCACTTTGCAATGATTGCAAAGCACCTTTTTGCCATCTTTCTCTACTTTAATATGAAGCCCAACTTTCAATCGCTTTTTTTGTTTTACTTTTCTAGACTTACGCCTGGTCACTTCGTACTTGCTTACTGTATGCCATGTGCAAAACTTGCATAAAAAACATGATGTAAGTTGTGCTGCCCTGCGCTAGGCTCTGGTGCTGCCTGGAATTGTTAAGAAAATCGTTAATCGAGCTGCCAAACGGTGCCATGGTATTGGAACACGCAAAACCGTTTTTTGATTCCCATCCCTAGTTAGGATGTTGATAAGAAAAAGTTGCTCCTGCTTTCAAAACTATACACTTGACATTTAATGCTGCTCATATGGAAAAGCCAGTACCTTCTAGGAGGAGGAATTGGTAGTCAAACATGACTTAAGGTTAAGATTTATGATTAAATCAATGAGAAGGATGTCTACAGGACAAGTCAATTGGAGGTTTTTAACTTAAAACGATGTTGGCAGCATCTTACGGTGGGATTGTTTCCAACACAGTGGTGCATAATCCTGTAAAAGTGTTTAATTATAAATGGCAGTATCACTGTGCGACCATTTTAGTTATAGTGGTTGCATTAAGTCCAGGTCACACTGGTTGCGTACGACTTTTCAATGGTGGGCAGATCTGGTCTCTGTGCTACAAAAAGTGAAACAATCTTCCACATTTGACTTGGGCACAATATAAAATGTACTGAATATTATAGAAGGAAAAAAAAAAGGATCCAGCTCAGCTACAAAGTAAAGCCCCACTGCATGTGTCTGTGCAGCATCTCCTAAACCAGAACGGATAGAGAATTTTTATAGGCTATATTAAAAACATAATAGGAACTATGTTTATAGAAAAAGAAAACACAACTGTAAAGGCTATGGGGTGTTTTATTTGCTGGCTGAGGCAGTGAGAGTTGATTCTCAGAGAGAGGTCTGAATTTTTTCTTTTTCTTCTAAAGAGGGGAAAGGGATAAGCTGTGCTTATCTACTCTGTCTGCCCCTCTTTGTTTTCGTTTTTTGCAAGGCTTAAAGAGGATCACTATTTTACTATATCTGTTTTCCGTACTGAAGTTTGACAAAGTTTAGTTGTTTATTTTTCTTCTTTTTTTTAAAGTTTCATTGATCGTTTATGCACAAGCCTGCCCTGCTTCATGCTTTGTGCTACTCTGTCTTCTTGTGCAATTGACAGATTTTTTTGTGTGTTTTACTTCATAACCACATCTCTCTTCCCATCAGACCACTAAAATCGACCTGTGGTCTATCTCAGTCAGAGCTACGCAGTCCACTTGGAGCAAATCATGTCGGTGTGATCATCCCCAATTACTCTCAATGTGCCCTAAACAGCACAACCTTGTCCGACACGATTTCTGTTGAATTCAATGTAAAATTGGGTTCATTGTGTACAGGGCTCTACGCTTGAGGATTGTTTAAAAATGGCAGCATATTACTGTGGAATTGTTGCACTAAAAATGGCAGCCTCATTCTGTGAGATTTTGTTTAAAATTAGCAGGATCCAGTTCAGGTTGATGCTGTTGGGTATCTTCATTAGAAATGGCAACATGAAACTGCGGGAAACTATTAAAAATCACAGCATCATGGTGTGCCACAGCAATTCACAATGGCAGTATCTTGTTTTAGTTTTTTTTTTTTTTAAAAAGAAAACATCTTGCTGAGGGATTGTTTAACTAAAACTGGCAGTATCATGATGAGGGATTGTTTAAATAAAACTGGCAGCGTAATGCTGAGGGATTGTTTAACTAAAACTGGCAGCATCATGCTGAGGGACTGTTTAACTAAAACTGGCAGCATCATGCTGAGGGACTGTTTAACTAAAACTGGCAGCATCATGCTGAGGGACTGTTTAACTAAAA
>NW_015150548.1:1581943-1607347 GCF_000732505.1 Cyprinodon variegatus
TGTTTAAATAAAACTGGCAGCGTAATGCTGAGGGATTGTTTAACTAAAATTGGCAGCGTTATGCTGAGGGACTGTTTAAATAAAACTGGCAGCGTCATGCTGAGGGACTGTTTAAATAAAACTGGCAGCGTCATGCTGAGGGACTGTTTAAATAAAACTGGCAGCAGTATGTTTGAGATTGTTTTACTGAAAAACGCAGCTTGTTGTATTGTTTCATGTAAAAATACAGCATCATTTGAATGTTTTCTTTAAAATGGCAGCATCATGCTGTGGGATGTGTTTGTTAAAAATAGCAGAATGTTGCTGTGGGCTTGTTTGGTTAATTATCTCTGCATTATGCTTCCTGATTCCTGTTTTAGTAGATCTTCACTTTTTCCAGAAGGCAGCATAAATCAGATTTTTAGGGTACAAAACATATTTCAATTTAGCCGAACCCTGACACGGACAGCCTAAGGCTCTTTATTGTCTTCATTTTATTGGTTTAGAACAGTGGTTTCCACTTTTTGCCACATTCTGAAAGCAACACTGTTTCACCCAGATAATAAAATAATCATTTTATCTCAGTATCCCATATTAAGTGCATCTTCTAAGAACTCAACTATGTATTTTTAAAGTGTCAGCTCATTAGATCAGATGTATAATCCGAAGGGATGAATGTTAGTATGAACAAAAGATGAGGTGAGATTTTTTTTTTTAATTGAAAAGAATCCTGGAAATAATTGTAGATGATGCATAGAGGATACTCGGTCCTGTCGGTGTTGTGCTGTTTACAAAGTGACCCAGGATAAATTTGACACGTTGGTTGTTTTCCACAGTATCTGTTCATCAAAGTGTCTAACTCAAACGTGACATGTTTGGTTGGTTTCCCTGGCAGGCATCGCTCTGCTCTACCTGCATCTCCACAGCGTGTTCAGAGAGGAGTCCCTCCTGCAGAAAGCGCTGGAACACGTCAGCCGCAGTCTCAAGTCTTTGACCCAACGCCACGACGTCACCTTCCTGTGCGGAGACACGGGGCCGCTGGCCATAGCTGCTGTGGTGTATGCTCGCCTCCAGAGGGCGCAGGAGTCTGACGAATGCATCAACAGGTCGCCGTTCTTTTGGTTTGGAGTTTTTATTTGGATGAAAGAAAGGTGGAACCAGCTCTGAGCTTTTCCTGCTGCTTCTCTCTCCTTAGACTGATGCAGTATTACCAGACGGTGGTGAACGGCTCCGGCGGGCTGCCAGATGAGCTGCTGTACGGCCGCGTGGGCTTCCTCTACTCCCTGGTCTTCATCAACCAGCAGTTTGGTCAGGATCGGATCCCTCTGCAGTACATCCAGCAGGTGGCTGCCTGTCAGGGTCCATCTGCTCTGGTTCGTATCTTCCAGTAGTTTCAGATTTCAATTACTTTTCTTCCCCATTTCAGATCAGTGAGGCCGTTCTGGCGTCAGGAGAGCACCTCAGCAGAAAGTTCAGGGTCCAGAACCAGAGCCCGCTGATGTACGAGTGGTACCAGGAGCAGTACGTTGGCGCCGCTCACGGGCTCGCAGGCATCTACTATTTCCTAATGCAGGTGGGACACGGGTCTAGTTCTCTAACCTGTAGAAACAGAGGGAAGCCTTTATGGAGCTGGAGGGTTTAGGGTGTTTTCACACCTGTAGCTTTAGATCAATTTAATGTCAGGTTGACCTAAAATTGGTCCCATTTGGGTCAGTATGAAAGCACAACCGGACTCTTATGTGCGGCAACTAATTTGGCCTGAAGAGGTGATCTTGTTCACCTATTAGACCAGATGAGGATCTCATGGTTCACGTTAAGGAGCAATAAATCTGCGACTTATCCTGAATCAGGCAGATAATTCTGTTACGCATTTCCACGGCGTTGTTATGTTTAAGCTGCAGCTGTGCTTCATTTTCACACACTGTAGTTGTAAATGCAACTATATGGAAAAAAGCTACTAATAACCAGCGTTAAATAACCAGTCTCCACCACGAAATCTATATCCGTTTATCTCTGTTACGTTTTCAGCAGTACGCTTTATAACCTACGGGGTGAATTTTGTTCCATTATTACAAAGAAAATGTTTTGTAATCCAGAAATGAAACTTTTAAAAACTTTTTAACACAAAATTTCTCTCCTTAGACAGAAATTATTTTTCCATACTTTTACATTTTTTGTTCATATTTAAGTTTTTCAGATTTTTTATGATTGTTACAGATTGCAGTCTTTTTAAATCACCTTCTCTTCACTTCTGGGGGTGGGCTTTCCTCTGGAGTGAGGAGAAAAGAGGCATTTCTATTGGTTTGCTGCACGTTAGCAACAACATTTTTAAAATATAATCCGAAAAAGACACATTTAAATAACAAAATTTGAAAAAAATCAAAAATGAAAATATAAAAAGTGAAATATAAATAAGATAATATGACAAAGTTCCTCTTAAAACTTGTTCATCAGCTTTATCTGTAGAGCACTTTAAAACAGCTGTAAAACGTGCTGAACATAGTTAAAAGTAATAAAATGCAGCATACTTTAACCTCAGTTTTCTTCTCATTAAAATGTAAAAAGTTCAGGGCCGGCTTTTCAGGCTTTAATGTCGTCTCAAATGGTTCAATAAAGAATTAACTGAAAAAACCATCTCCCTGCCTTTGCCTTTAAAGGTTTTTCTTCAACTCTCCATTAAACTCCACATTAAACTCTTCACTGTTTTAGATAAACTTGGTTTCTTTTTCCGGCATTGAATCCAGTAGATTTTCTAAACCCTCCACTCAGCTCTCTGTCTCCAGACCAACTAAAGGTTCTCTGCTCCGCAGCCCGGCTTCGTCTCGTCAGAGGAGCACGTTCACCGGCTGGTGAAACCCAGCGTGGACCACGTCTGCCGCCTCAGGCTGCCCACGGGGAACTACCCTCCCTGCTTGGGGGACGACAGGGACCTGCTGGTGCACTGGTGTCACGGATCCCCCGGGGTGGTCTACATGCTGCTGCAGGCGTACAAAGTGAGGAACCAGAGAGCGGATACCAGTGGAGTGGCAGCGCCATCTAGTGGTTAAAGCTCTGCTGTTGTTCCTTTTGCAGGTTTTTGGGATCCCTCAGTACCTGGAGGAAGCTCTGCAGTGCGGAGAGGTGGTGTGGCGCTGGGGTCTGCTGAAGAAAGGCTACGGGCTTTGCCACGGAGCAGCAGGGAATGCCTACACCTTCCTGGGCCTCTACCGGCTAACGCAGGACCCCAAGCATCTTTACAGAGCCTGCATGGTGAGAGAGCGCCGCTGGCTCAGGATCGGTATCCACAGACGGAGCTCTGCAGGATTTAGACCAAATTTTACTAAACTTTGAGTCTGTTTTCCTTTTCCTCTTTCTCTGCCTTTGATCTGAAAGTTCAGTTAAACTGGCTTCAAAGCAGCAGCAGTCACGGCGAAAACGGTGCGGCGCCAGCCCTGAAATTGAAAATTATTCAGAAGACGGCGACAGAGCCTTTAATGTTTATTGACAGGCAGGTCACCGGCTGTCCCTGAGCGACGACACTGGGGTCCTTTTTTTTATTTTTTATTGTTGGCAGAGCTCCAACTCGTCCTCTGATTAATACAGGTCTGTTCAGAGGAGGCCTGATCCTAATCCCAAACCCAGTCAGACCAATAGGAGCTCAGCTTTAGCAGTTAATGTTTCAGGATTAATCCGCCCCGCGCCGCTCTTTGCTCTGTTTCCCTGCAGTTTGCAGATTGGTGCATGAACTACGGCAGGCATGGATGCCGGACACCAGACACCCCCTTCTCCCTTTTCGAAGGTAAGAAAATATCAAAATGATCCCACTTCTGGGATTTGTTTCTCCCCTTTTAAGGATAATACCTCATCAGAAGTAGTTTTAGACCCTTTTCCAGATAGATGTTTCTAACTTATTTAATTTATTTTTTTTTATTTAAGGATCCCAATTAATCTGTACCGAAGTAAGGATAAACAGTTCATCACATCCAATAAAAGAATTGTATCACATTTAAAAACTACATAATTTTATTGACGAAAACACCAGAATAAGTAAATACTTTGACTTCTACATTAGGATTATTTTCTTACCAACTGTGACATTTTGAAAGAAAATGGTTAGTTTTCAACTTTGGGGAAATCTCTTCTGGTCTTTTTACAGGGTTCCCGCGGGTCCTTAAAAAGTCTTAAAGCTACAGTGTGTAATAATTACAGGGATATACAGTCAGAAATGTAATATATTATACATAACTATGTTATTTATCATCATCTACGAGCTCAGCCTCTTAACCTTAATATTTGCGTTGCCTTAGAATTCGTTATTTATAATTACATAGGAGCGGGTCTCGCAGCCATGGAGGCAGACATTTTTGCGCTACGGCAGCGCAGGGCCAACAAACTAGCGATTGCGAGATCGCCCATTACGCTCGAAAGTAACTACGTCAAGTTGTGAGAGATGAACTGAGACGGTACTGAACACACAGACTAATGAAATACTATCTGTAAAATTATCTTTGTAAACAAACCTCATCCCTTGAGAAGGTAGGTGATGCGGACGTGGAAGACATTTTGTCCCGTAACGCTCGCCGTACTGTTGGGGGGGAGAAGCGGTGGGGGGGGGAGATGTTCATGTTGCTGCAGTCTGCAGTCTGACCGCTAGCTGTCGCTGAAAATTACACACTGTAGCTTTAAAAGGCATTGAATTCTTCAAAATAAAACTTAAGACCTTAATTGGTATTAAAATGTCTTAAATTAGTCTTTCGTTGGTCTTATTTTTTTAAAACATCATAAATAAGTTATTTATATTATGATTTTTTTTTTTATCTAAATAAAACATTTAAAAAAAATGTATTTAAAAAAAATTATAACGGCTCGCCATTATTGGTTCCGTCCCGATAGCGGAACCAATAAAGCGTTGTTGCGGCCGGAACATTTGGGAGATGTGCCATTTACTTTTTGTCTGGAAAATATGAGCTAGTGTAAATGTAACGAAAATGGCTATCCAGCCAAGAGTTTTCTCCATGGTTAAAACCAGTATCAGGGAACACACATGAGGCACAGTGGATTTTGTGCAAGAAGCAATTCAAGCTCAGAACGATGGGAATTAAGGCAGTGGAGTCACATGCGAAGCGCGAAACACAAAGCATCAAAATGGAGTTACAGAGAAACAGCCGTTATTTCTCAGTTTTGTTCCACCCTCCACATACTAAGAAAACCATACAAAGAAAAATAGCTGCAAAAAAGACTTAGCACTGGTTATGTTGTGGCTTTAAAACTGATTTGTTTTGTTCCCTGCTAAAACAAAGTTTGTGAATTCAGTTAAATAATTGTTAAAATATATCCGTCATTTGTGTTTTTAGCTTTCTTCCTGTATGGGAAGTTTTTCAATATTTTAAACATTAGTACAGTGGTTTATGTTATAATAAACCTTTGGGTTAAGTTGTCGCAAGCAGGTTTTTCTTCTGTTTCTTGTGAATTTGGTCTTAAATTTTTATTTCAAGTGGCATTAAAAAGTCTTGAATTTAACTTGCCTCATGCTTTAGGAACCCTGTTTTAAATCCCATTAGCTTTTTTTTCTCCACTACCCACTTATGAGTGAACATTAGATCCTGTAGTAGTTCGTTATTGACCTTATCCAGATAACGGACCGTGACGTATAGAGCTGTATCTGCATAAATATTTGTAAAACAAATTGCATATTATTTAGAAAAGATATAGTTAAGCAAATGACTGAGATAACAGCTATGGTGAATTCCACACGTTAGGGTAATAGTGTCAGTTGTTGTCTGTTGATGAAATAACGACTGAAAAACAGATCCATAAGCTACTAGTTTCCGAAGAAGAAGCTAACTAGAAATCTCAGAATGTCAAAAAGGTTCTATTTTTAAATATCTGCTAGTAACCAGGCCTTCAGTTCGGCTTAATCGGGTTAAAACATTTTTCGCTTTTTTCCTCCATGATTTGTAAAGTATTTCGTACTTTACCACTTTGGAAGATGTTGTATTGGAAAAGTTATGTTTCCCCCTCAAAATTATTTAATAAGTGCATTTGTATGTAAATTGTTTTTTTGTTTTTTTTTTCTATTTAAATCAGATTGTTTACATTTAGATTTTGAGATAAAAAAAGGTAAAAATAGAGGCTAAACTGTCTATAAAGCAGTTTGTGCTGTAATTCTTTTATTTTCCTTTATACTTTATAACAGCTTAACATAGCAAAAAGAAAACTTTCACAACATGCTTTTTCCCTTCCCACCTTTTCGCTTCTCATTACAGGCATGGCCGGCACCATCTACTTCCTGACAGACCTTTTGCAGCCAATGAGAGCGAGGTTTCCAGCTTTTGAGGTGTAGAGGGTGTCCACAGGTAGTCGCCTCCCTCGTCCAAAACACCAACACCGCACCACGCTTGCTGTCATACGCATGCAAGGACGCGACATCTCTTTAATCCTGCGACAAAAACGTCTTTTTACGCAGACGATTCCCTGTTTTATCTCACAGATCAGCTAAGCTTTCCGGTGCGTATTTTTTGTGTTTTTCAGTGACGTTGTTTTTCGGTTGTTTTGAAGAAAAGGTTGGTAACATTTGAAATGTAGATGTTTTAATGTCTAGATTAAAATAAAGAATGCATAAGTTGTTGTTTTTTTTTTTTTTTCCAAGGTGTAATAACACTTTAATTAAGGTAGTTATGAAACAGCTTGAGCTGTGTCTTATGATAATGACTGAAAAATAAAATTTGACAGATATATGCTTTAGTTGACTTAAGTTTTTTTTTTTGTTTTATTGTTTCCTTTCAGCAGCAGCAGCAGCTAGAAAAATACACTAGGTGGCAGCAGAGAGTTATTAGTCAAATGCCTTTACTGTCAAGTTTGACATTTAGTGCCAACATAAAAGGTTTTTCAAAGCCATCATGCAAGGGAAAATGTAAATATATCTGAGATTTAATATTAAAACTAAAACATTGACATTTGATTTTAAATTCAAAAGCTAAATGTCAATTAAATTGTTTTAATTGAAATCAGTCAATTTATTTTCAAAAAGTTTCTCCAAAAGCAGTTTTGGAAAACCATCAGCAACACAATCCGACTTATTATTATTTTTATTATTATTATTTTTTTTTTTTTAGCCCCTCTCACTACCCTCAGGCTGTTTTATGGGCCAATGCCAGCTGGGATCTTGGAGAGCTGTAGAGGAGTCAGAGCTGTGGTTACTGTACCAGAGACTTAAGAAATGGGGGCGCAGGAGAAACCCAACACCACCTACAGGACTGAAAGTAAAAATAGAGCTCATCTGCGCCGAAGGTGTGGCCATCAGGACACGGCTGCTGCTGCTGCTGTGCACGCACTCCTACAAATGTCCTCCAACGCTTTTATCCCTGCTGGAGTCCAACCGGTCGGTTACAGTCGATAAAGAGATGAACGGTCACATATTAGTGTTTCTGATTGGTGTTTATTTTATTTCTAATCTTTGGAACAAAATGTCAAAAATTTGTTTGTTGATAAAACAGCTGATGTTTAGAGACTCGTGTTTATATTGCCAAGAAACATCAAAGATGTGAGCTATGATTAAATGTATCTAACTTTCTGTGGATTGATGAATTCATAAGGTCGTGTAACATTTGAAGGGAAATGGAAAAATAAAGTTTGCAGCATTAATTTCAGTGAAAATCAATGTTTGTTGTAGTTTTTCAATGTAACGACTAACTTGATTACCAGAAATGTGGTGAAAGAAACCAGTTCTTTTACTTCTGTGGAGATTTTAACACTGTTTTAACTACCCTTTTCTTGCAGTTATTTACTTTGCCATTATTATAGCTGATTATAAAAAATAAAGTTGAGCCAAAGATCAAAGAAATGCCTTTCAAGAAGATTATGGATGACTTTCTACTAATGATGGATGACTTCCTGCTTGAGAGGCAGAAGCACCTCTAAGAAGTGAAATAGGAAAAAAAAAACAACACAAACTTTGAACTACAAATAAGCTAATCTTAAACTCTAAAACGCATAAAGAGACCAGAGTGGAGGTGATTCCAGATGATTAATATTGGAATAAAAACTACCTCAAACCTAAATTAGAAACGGCGTTAAATATGAGCTTAAACCAACAGGCTGAGATGTGTGTAAGGCTAAACAAATGTGGATTTGATGGAAATGTGAGTGTGTGTATGTATATATCTATATATATTTATTATGCCGCCTCCACCTAAAAATCGTCAGTTTAGCACAGACTTTAAATCTGATGCCTTTTGATTAATAAACCCAAAGGCACTAGGTTAAAGAGAGGGAAAAAAAGTAGGGGACTAAAAAGAGAGCCCTGTGGAACGCCATGGAGGGTTTAGAATCTGCTCTTCTAACATATGGTTCTGACTGCTAAAGAGGACCTAAATCAGTTTAATGTAGGTGCAAAAACTACCCACATGAAGCTGGAAAAAGGTCGTTTAGTCAAGCAGCAATTAAAAACACAAAGATGTTATTAAAATGTAATGATTAAGTAGTTTCTGTGCTGTGGTGAGTTTTAAAACCATACTGAGAAAAACCTCAGGATATTATGGTCATCTAAGAAGGGATTAACTGATTAAGATTGTAGAAGCTAAAGGATGCTTGGAGGTGAGGTGGTTGAAAGCTGATCAAATGTCTCAGAATCGCAGGGAAAAGTTGATGGCTGGATAGGGCCGCTACATCTGTTAGCCGTCAACCCCTGTATTGACGGGGAGCTCTCAAAAATCTACTGCATAACTCTGAGGATTTTATTAACTGACCAAACAATATTTGATAAATACTGAAAATTGGTTTATTTTATTTTATTTTTTAGCTCTGGGTAAGTATGAATTGAACAGTGCGATGATACATCCAACAAAAACTGAAATCATGAGCTCATTTTAGACGAGCAGAGGAACAGCCGGGAAAAAACATGGATGAATAAATTCCACAGAAACAGCTGAGGCCACCTAATTATTAAAATGTCTTACATGTAATTAAATCTCCGTATTAGTCCAAATGTTCTCCGAAGGAGACAAACAGGATTATGAACACAGAAAGAACGCTTGTCGATAGGGAAAGGACATAGGGTCAGAAAAGATGCCAAACATCCATCCTGTCATAGATCAATAATCATCATATTATAATGGACGACACGGCTGTCCAAATAAACAGGCAGTCTGGGCCGGGATATATCTGGGAGAATTGCAGAGATAGACACTTGAGGTAAGACAATCTGTCGACTGTAAAGTTATTGGTCCCTTGAAATCTAGTGTTTTTACCAAGCCATTTAGGGGCCTGCTTAAACATCAGGAGGATGCTTTGATCAGATGAGGACACTTCTGGAGGAAAACTGTTTGTTCAGGTATTGCTGCAAACAAATGGATTGGGAGATGGAATAAAAAAAAAATGTGATCCAGAAATAAAAGTAGGCCTAAACATAATTTTTTTTATAAAGAATTTGTTTTTGAGTTACTGCTGTCTTCTTGGGTTGTTTTTATTTTTCTCAACTTTTTAAAAATATTTTTTATTTTATTTTATATTTTCAAATAAAAAAATAGACATATTTTATATTTTCAATTTAAAATGATATAGTAGCCTATTGTTCTTTTACAGCTTAAATATATTTTTGCATATTGATTTTTTTTTTTTCAAATTGCTTTTTCCAGATAACCTCTATCCTAGTAAATTAACCCCACCCACCACCGGATCATTTTTGAATTCATTTTTGCCTGCGAGTTTGGTCTAGCCTAGATCGATGCCTCAGGCCCTAGAACTGGCTGGCCAATCACAATGCAGAGATGTGTTTTGAATTTCTGGATGCAAAGAGGCTCTACGCTCATTCATTTTTAAGAAGGACGGATTCGCCATTTTATCGACAGGCTGTTTGTTTACACTCCCCAACCAGCTTTCTGTCGCACTTACGACGTCACAGTCAGTTGTGCTCATTGGTCAGAGCATTGGCCAATAGGCACAGACATGGTTTGAAAAACAACGGGTTGTTCTCATCAACAATCTTCCAATGTCTCATTCATCAGGGCCAGACTAAATTACACATTTAATCTCACATTTAGTCTGGTTTATCAGGCTGGATAACCTCTCCACTGCGGCCATATTTTTCTCTGGAGAGAAGAGTGGAGACACGTTTCTATTGGTCTGTAGGGATCCTAGCAAAAAAATTGTATTGGTCAATGTGTGCACCAAGAGCGAAGCAGTTGCATTGGGCTTGACGAGAACAAAATGTGATCTGTGAAACGCAATTTGGAACGAAAAACGCAATGGAAAACAAATTTAGAAACAACTGAAAATAAAAAGTCTGTAAAAAAAAAAGTTTCTGGATTACTTTTTTCCCCCCATTTCTTTCCATCATCTTTGCTATAATGGAACAATATTCACTCCGTAAATAATTGCTAACCAAATAGTGCTTGCAGGAAAGAAGGCACTAGTACCAAGAAGTAGTGCACTCTTTAGCATCAATGCAGCTAGCATAGAGACGCCTTAGCTGCCACTAGCTTTATGTTTGCCCCTATCCTTTCCGTCATAGTCATATGGGTATAGCCAACCTCATAGAGTTTAACAGAAATAAATGTTCTTTTTCCACATGTACTCTTTGCATGACACATGCTAATCTACCCGTCATATGTTTTGGGTTTCAGAACTAAGCTAGCGTCATTCCTGTTTGTATCTGCCCTGTTTTGACAGGCGTGAAGCTGAAGGCTGTCTGGATTCAGCACAGCAGTCAGGTGCTCCTTCCATACCCAGATCTTACTGTTGACCCCACGAAAGATGAACGATAGGGGCTACAATTTGAAATATTCGGATTGAGCCAAAGACTCGTAACGTAAAGCCATAGCTGCAGTGGAATGTTCTAGATCACGGTGTTCTGGTGTCACAACGACACATTCGGAGTCTAACTGAGAAGCAAGACTTGAAAACTGATGTTAACAGATGGCACCAATGCAAAGCTCATAGAGACACTACAGTATTCGATTCTTATTACTGAGATTGAGGTGTAGATTATTTGGAAATTAAAAAATCAACGATACGACAAATTCCCTCTAAAAAAGCTCACAAGATGTTCATTTCAAGGCTGCTACTTCAATAAACATTTTAAAAGATAAAATCTGAAAGTTATGCTATTCTGTTCATCAAAACTTAAGGTGAGTGTTCAGAATTTGTTGTTTGAATGAAAACGATTAAAGTGCGTAGATCCAGACATGACTGCACTCAGGGTTTGTCTGTTTTTTTGTTTTTTTTTACAATGTTTACCTTTTCGACTGCAGATTTATCTGGTTTGTTAAAGCAGCAAAAGAAAAAAGGAAAAAACTTCTGTATGATAAACCTCATGGATCTCAAGTTTACCAGCATGCTCACCAACTCCATACCTGCCGAAGGGGAGTTAACTTTTCAACTGCTTTTTTTCCCTCTGCTGTCATTTCACCATATGAGGAGGAGTGTTCTGGCCGTTTTAAAAATATCACCTTGTAAATAAGATTGACAGGTCCAAGGATCCATCTGAGGAAAGCAGCCTGATCTGTTGCATTTCCCCCTTGTTAGCTATCCTCTAGAAAGTTTACCTCCACTGACCAGGTAGTTTTAGTATTTCATTCCTTAGAAATTATAAACCCCATGTCTTAATTCTGGAGACGTTGCTTGGCCTTCCAAAAATAGTCCCTTCCCCTTCTAAAGGCCGTCTCCCTTTGCTCTGAGGGGAGCACAGCTCTTCTTTCCCTAAGAAAGTTAAAGATGTTCCAAAGTGTCATTTGATCCCCCAACCCCCACTATGAGCATATGTGACATCACATGCCAGGCATAAATAAGGGGGCTTTGACCATGGCTCAGGACCACTCTATCTTGGGACTTCAGCTTCTCTTCTCCTTTCTTTCCGCTCCTCTGTGCACCTTCTCTCCAAAATGGTGTGTAGAAAATGTTGGATGGTTCAATTTGGGCTGGGTTTGGATTTTTGCTATCAGATTGGGCCCCTTAAAGCTTTTTGTTTGGAATTTCCCATTTGCAAGACTCCAAATTGTGTTTGTTTCGTCAACCTGGCTATAAGGGGTTCAACAAATACCCAAAGAAAAACACAAGAGCTCCATCATCCTTACCAATAGTTTGGAATGAAGTGGGTTTGGTTGCTTTTATTATTATTCTTTGATTCATGTGTTCATTTGTGCATTTTTTTGTGTTTCTATACGACAGACGGAGTTCACACCGGACCAGATTGAGGGTAAGTCAAGAAGATCTCGCTAGCTAAAGCTACGTCAATTCAGCGGGTGGAGAGAAAATACGAGAAAATACATCCTTGTAGTGTTTTGCACCAGCCAACAGAAATTTTCATATAAATTTTCCAATTATCACCCCAAGAAAACCACATCTCTTGTCTAAAAGCAGAGCAAAGACAGCTGTTGAAGATAGCATTCCAAACACTTGACTTTAATTGTCTATTCTAAGACGACCTAGCCCCCTTTTATAAGCGTAAGTGGTGTTAATTCCCAGATACTGGTATTGCATTACCAAACCATCTCCATCCCGTTATTTTCTTGTTGAGAGAGATGTGTCAAGGACTGCTTCGAGAGTCTAAGAAACACCCTTATGTCTTTTGGCAACCATTTTCTTGGTATCTTTTAGGATCCTTTTTCAAGCAAGGTGTCGCTAAGTTCATAGTCAGCATTCTCAGGTTCAATCAGCTGAAGCCATGTCTCTTTATGGCTTTGGTTTTCTCTGTCAGGGTCTATCAGTTTACTCCATGCAAGAATGAGGAGGGGTCGGGGTTGAAGGAGAGGGTACAGCTGTTGCTGCTAGGACTGAGACATTGGATTGCCTGGATCACTCAAAAAGGTCACTTTGAGTTCCTGGTGGGATTTGTAGAGATGGCAAACCTTTGTCTGGGGCCCATTTTTTTATCATCTCTGCTTAGATACAGCTGTTGTTTTTAGTTAGCCATTAACAATGGCAAAAGCATGTGGTTAAGACTCTTTTTAATCTTCAGTACAGCGTGGCATTGTGCAGCTGTCACCAACAAGAATGTTCTAATCATCGAAAACACAGAAAGGCAATTATGACAAGCAGGCTGAGATTTTTATCTCCCAGCTTGCTACCGAGACTTGAAACTCAACCGTTTCTTTTGTCTTTCCCTTAGACTTCAAGGAGGCTTTTGGTCTCTTTGACAGAGTCGGTGACAACCAGGTGGCCTACAACCAGGTGGCCGACATCATGCGTGCTCTGGGCCAGAACCCCACCAACAAGGCTGTTGTCAAAATCCTTGGCAACCCCAGCGCTGACGGTAGGAGAATAAAGTTCTTCAAGGAAAGTTCCAGCTGTTTTCTTGTATCTCCCTAAACAAGAGAGTGCTGTAAACCAACAGACATGGCCAACAAGAGGCTTAACTTCGACGCTTTCCTGCCCATGCTGAAGGAGGTCGACGCCCAACCCAAGGGAACCTACGACGACTACGTTGAGGGTCTGCGTGTCTTTGACAAGGAGGGCAACGGCACAGTTATGGGCGCTGAGCTGCGCATTGTGCTCTCCACTCTGGGTAAATTTAGACAGGCACATATATAGTTTGCTTAGCAGGCAGGGAGCTTGAAATTGAGAATCTGACATCCATTCTTGCACATCTCCAGGAGAGAAGATGAATGAGGCTGAGATTGACGCCCTTATGACTGGACAGGAAGATGAGGCTGGCAGTGTACACTATGAGGGTAAGCCTTCGAACTTTCAGGCCCCTATTTTTTAATGTTTCATTGAAACCATGTAATAACCCAAACCTTTTCCTGCAGCTTTCGTCAAGCACGTCATGTCTGTGTAAGAGGCCGGCAGCACGAGTGCTGAAGAAACTGTAGCTCACCTACAGACAGCCCAACAGTGTTCTGGACATCACACTGTTATAAAGACCAACCAAGGAAAGACAAGGACTATGTACAAGGGATGTTGAAGCAAACCCATCTTGTTGTTTTATTGTTTTCCTTTCCACTTCGTCTCAAACCCACCTCTCTCAGGACGCCACCTCTTTTGTTGTAGACCCCACCTATCACTCGGCCTCTACTCTCCCCCCCGGGGCATGTCGCCACTCTTGCCGCATGGGGTGAGGAACGGGGGAGAAGGGGTGACCACTCATCAAGTGAGGGTAGATCCCTCCCTTCCCACCGCCACCTCATTCAGTTCCGTCATCACTGGCCCAGCAATGCCAAAGGTGCTGGAGAGCGGTCGTGGACAGACCGCCAGAAGTTTCCCACCTCCCTGAAAAGTTGTATTTATTTTCACTCTGATTCATGTCAGAATAAACTTTTCCAACGTACATCCCACCCGGGCTGATTCTTGATCTTTCATTACTAACATTCACATCTAGACGCTAAATCTAGATTCTCCCAACTCCAATTTTTTTTACAGACTCTGGATCAGTTTATTTGATACCTATTTTTAAGCTACCAAACTGTTGCAAATATCTTCCATTTAGTTTTTTCAGGTAATAGACAAATTAAAATCTAATTTAGATGGTATCTTTTGGTCATATTATCATTTATTTCTATACTGATACATAAATAAATACATTTTAATGAAATATTACATATTAGGACTGGCAGGTGTTTAACCCTCTACAGTACTTGATTTTATGCCTATAAATAGACTTTTAATTTTCTATAAGTGATTTATTTAATACAAGGATATGGTTGCAATGCATAATTATACAATACATTCCTCTTTGGCTTTTTTATCTGTTGCTTATTTCAAAACATTTTCTTCCATTTATGGAGTTAATTCATATTTTAGGGAGATAAAGGGCAGAAATAATCAACTTCCTATCTGTCTTTTTTAAATAGTAAAAATTACAACAAATTCATAATGATTTGAATCCCTTTATGCATAAAATATAAGATTAAAAATATGTTTATTATGTCATCTGGATATGGATTATTTATCGTAATTAGACGAAACTTCCTAAAAATTATAAGAAACCCAGAGTTTTTCTTTTCTGCCATTACAACTTGTTACTTTATTTACAAGTATTTTATAGAAATGACTTGAAATCATCTGTGGCGTGATTAAAAAATCCCCCTTCAAGAATGAAATTGATGCATTTTTTTTTTTATAGAAAACATGCCACTAACCCTGAGAATCTTTGTAAAACATGTTGTGCTGAATAAATGCAAACCGATCATTTGCACTGGTGAACTATAGCTTTTTATGTTTTTTCATTTTTTTTTTTTATAACTCACTGATGTAAGTACATCTTCAAAGACAAACATTTGCTTCAGGATGCAGGCAGTTAACATCCTGCTGACAGTTTTTGCAAGCCCAACAAGACATGAAAACAGCTGTTTTATGAAAACCAAAAATGTTCATCTCTATGCAGATGACGCAGTCGGCTTACTAAAGCTGAATCTTGTCCTGAATCCTTCCCAGACAGATTTTATTCTTTTAGCAACTCAAAAGGCTCAATCCAAGTACCTCTAATTGTAGCTCCTACCTCCTGTTCTTAGCATTTACCTCTTCACCTTTGGTGGGGCCAAGAGTAAGTCTATCCAGGTAAAGGAGCTATAGACAGAAAGCTTTCAGCCTCACTGACGTCATTACGGACTCACGCTGGTCAAGTTTCTACCATAGCCTTCCAGAAAACTACTCAAATGTAGAAAAAGGGCTGCTGCCCTCCATTATAAAACCCAAAATATATGAAAGGGAGAACATTTGTATGTTACACAGAGTACATCTCACCAAGTAATATATTTTTCTTCAACTTCATGATGTTGTTTGTGCCTAAATGCTCTGTCTATGAATGTCAGGAGGTCCCTTTGCTAATGGAATTGCTGCTGGAGAGCATCTTGCTTGCTGGTCTTAGTTCCTTCCTAACTGCTTGCACTATTTTATTGACCTGTTGTGTTTGCATTTCCACCACAGCTTCAAGGACCTTACCAATTTGAGGCATTTGGATCGAGAGTAAAATTAGACCATGTGTGATTCCTGCTATAAATACATCGGTATCTAGATGACTCCTTCACTTCTTAAACACCTGTGCATCAATTATTGAAAAAGTTGAGACAGAAACTTTCTCTTTTAATGTAATAAATGCTGTGATGGACAGGCGACCTGTCCAGGGTGTACAATGCCTCTCGCCCATAGACAGCTGGAGACCCCTGACCCAACTTGGGTTAAGCATGTCAGAAGATGGATGGATGGATGGATGTAATAAATGACTTATAGCTAACACTTTTTCGTCTGTGTTGGACTATGGTGAGCTTATACTCAACATATTGTCATTATCAGTTCGTATGAAATCGTACGAAAAGTTATGCACAGTATTTCGTAAGTTTTTGACGTTTTTCCACGAAAAAACAAATCAGTGCGCATGCGCAGGCAGACAGACGAAAAAAGCAGATCCGCGGACGGACGTAAAACTGGGAAAAACAGTGCAATAATTACTTCTTGATGTCTCGAACTACGTTGCTTGCTGTTTTGTATCTTAGGGTCAGGGTTAATTGTATGTTAAATTCTATGTTATTGAATGGTGCGTAAGATGCGCATGCGCAAGGATATCGCAAGACGTAAAAATATGACGAAAAAAAACATCAATAATATACGGAATTACTGTGCATAACTTTTGGTACCATTTCGTACGAACTGATAATAAGAATACACTGTTATACTTGTGCATCCACCCAGTGTTTTTTACAAGGTTGACACAGTTTATTATTTTGCATTGAGATTTGTCACCAACTGCAACAGTTTGATCAATGACTGTCAGTTATATTCTAGCATTGGATATGCTTCTGTGTCTACCACAGGCTGCATTGTTGGTTCTGCTTTATAATTAAGGTCATTCTAGGTCTATATCTATATCTCCCTGAGTGCATTTAAAGCTAGATTGATGGTCTTATTCAATTTTCAGGGTTTTTGAGTCTGCCTGATCTAACTCTCTAAAAAAAATTCTTTTCAAGTAGTATTTGACGAAGCAGTTTATATGTAATGTTTTGGAACAGTTTTTTATTGATTTATTTCATGTTTATTTATTAAATTTTTGCCTGGTCTTCCTTAAAAAAGAGAGTTAATCTAAATAGTTTTTTGGGGTTTTTTTGTTAAATAAAATTCACAAAAAACAATATTAGTGATAAGTGCACCAAGTGAACCATAAGAGGTACAGTCCATGTAGAGTAAAATAAAACTACAGCTCAGGAATGTGGATGGAATATGAACTTATTTACCAATCATGGAGAAAAAACAAAAATTTTCATTCATTCAGGGAAAATGTTCTGATTAGAAATCGTTAGAAAATAGTTCTTTCGGACCAACATGCAGAAAGCTACGGAAGAGGTTTAGGGCCACTGAAAAAAAAATGTTAACTGATTTTTTTTATTTTATTTCAGTATAGTATGGGAAAAAAGTCAGAATTCTGACTTTAATCTCAGAATTCTGACTTTAATCTCAGAATTCTGACTTTAATCTCAGACTTCTGAGAAAAAAGCCAGAATTCTGAGAAAAAAGTCAGAATTCTGACTTTAATCTCAGAATTCTGAGAAAAAAGTCAGAATTCTGACTTTAATCTCAGACTTCTGAGAAAAAAGTCAGAATTCTGAGAAAAAAGTCAGAATTCTGACTTTTGTTAAACATGTTAAACTGAAATAAAATTTAAAAATCAGTTACTTTTTTTTTTTTCAGTGGCCCTAATCCTCTTCCGTAAGAAAGCCAATCAGAATCAGAAATACTTTAATAATCCCAGGGCGAAGTTACTTTTGTTACATGATTCCATCTGTAATAGAGTGACTAAAGGTTTGATATAACACAGTTTCATATCATATATATATATATAAAATTAGGGGCCCCCTCTCCATCAGTTTGGGGTCCTTGACCCCTGATTTAGATAAGGAGTAGTGCTAAAGTTAAAAACGGTCGCCCCCTTGTGGTAATAAAAGGAAGTGAATACAGTCTAACTTCAATGATGTAAATTATTTTGTTTTTTTTTATATTAATTTTTTTGCTTTGAAATATAGTTATTTTGTTCTCCTTTTTATTCACACAGAAAACTGTAAATTTAAGCTCTTCTCTCTTTTTAACTGGGGCACAAAGACACCGACAACTCCTACCTATTATTTTATCCCTTTAATAACAACATGTGGATCAATTTAAATTCTAAATCTTAATGTTGACTATATGGTAATACTTAGTATAGTGGAGAGAGGAGATAGTTTTTACTTTTTCCTCAATTTCTCACAGGGTAGTAGTTTTAGAATGAACATATTTTTACACATTTAACCCACATCTGTTCCCTACACACCCATACAATTACATGTTTAGAAGCTAAATCTAAAGTGAGTAACGTGGATAAACAGCATTTGCCACATTTATTAACAAATAAAACTAATTTGAATCATTTTTGTCTCCAAATTATGAGATCATTCTTATAATATGATTAATATTAATAATATCTAATTACCATTGCATACCATCTCGTGTAAAAAGTAAATACAGCAATGTTTATTTAGTACAAAGGTTCCTATTGTAGGGGTTGGGACCATTGGGACCCCTAAGGGTCAGGACCTTAAATGGGGGGTCTTGAGATAGTTTTGATCATTATGATGTGATCCTGCAAGTACATGAGGGGAAAAAAATATGATTAAAAAATAATAATAAATGAAAAAATGACGTAAGTAGATGGAACATTTCTTCAATTTACAATATAAATATTGTAAATTGAAGAAATACAAGAATTAAAGGGGTAGGAGTACATAAGTTTTACTTCTTCCTACTCCTTTTCGCACTCTTGTTTGTTGTTTTTCTCTCCAATGTTTTTAAACATTGTTTTTTTTTTTTTTTTTTGTCTTTCTCTTGCATGTTCGAAATAAAGATACCAATAATTAAAAAAAACATGTATTTATTTATCTAGTAGTTCATTTCACTATTAAATATACCATTAAATGATACCATGCTAACCTAAACGTCCCGTTGAATATTTAAAAAATACATTTGATTCAATTTGCTAAGCTCAATCTAAAAGCAAGAAATGTGAAGAAAAGTCAAAATATAAGATTTGTTAGAAAAACTAGAATATTTTAAATTAAAAAAAAAATTTGAGAAAACCATTAGATTTCTAGATATAAAACCATAAAAAATTCTATTTGAAATAATAAAACTTTGAAAAATAAATAGTTTATCACCCATCTTCTGCACCTTCAGGCTCATGATGCCTATCTCCAGCAGTCTATGGGGGAAAAGCGGGTACACCATAAATAAAAAAATGAAAAAGCAATAAAAAGAAAAGTCTAACAAAGAACCCAAAACAATTCCCCATTCGTAAGGGGTGGACCCATTCTCCTGGTTCAATTTTCATGTTTTCTAAGCCATAACAAGTTGTTGGGCAACTTTATACAGCTTCAACCTCAACGCTAATTCTGACATTTTCATTTGATAAACGTCCTTGATGGGAAGTGAAACGCTCAAATTTTGAAAGAAAGTGCAGTGGATTAAAAAAAATAATAATAACTTTTTGGAATGATCATTACCAGGGCTGTACGCCGCACCCAAAAAATACAGAGGCCAAGAGTCAGAACATCTAGTTACCATAGCAACAGTGCATGTTGACTTAGGGTGATTAAATAGCTGCTTTTATTAGATAGTTGGGCTAGTTTTCGTTCTTGAAATATAAAACACATCACAGTTTGATGAGGGACAAAGATCATCGCCCTTGTTGTGGATATTTCTGTTTTTTTTTTTTGTTTTTTTTTGCAAAGCCATGTGAAACAGCATATGGGTTGTTTGGTAATGTGTGCACTACTGTGTTACACTGAGCATGTGCAAAATAAATGGTATGTGAGAAGTTCTCCAACCTGTATGAAGCCATAATGTAGGTAATAGTAAACCATCTTGGCAACTGCATTGACAATAGACTGCTGCAGAAATGGCTCATACTACAGCCCTACGGTCAGATTCACTGTAATTTATTTTGATGAATATCACAATTTAAGCAATAGAAAAAATAATTGATAACGAGGGCATGACCTCTGTGTCCTCAATGGTAGTTACGGCCCTGATTATGACCTGGATGACTGAGAATCTTCACCAGCAGACTTACCTCCTGTTATTAAGTCTATTTTAATAGTCCCAGTAACCTTTGGACCTGTTATAAGTTTACAGTAACACACCTTTCTCATTATCACTATTTTACTCCGACTCTGTTAGATCTCTGCCACTCCTGTTTTTTTTACTTTTTTATAGCACTTTGCAACCTTTGTTTTTTTTTTCCTTACAAAATTAAATCCTTTTTAGATTTGATGTAATTATAAAAAAATTATCCGTCTTAAAATCTGGATTTAAATAATATACAGGTTTTTATATGTCTATCATTTTATTGAAAACGTAAATCCAGATTAGTGGCTTGTTAAGAATCTACCACTAGGTGGCAGCAGGGAACAAGATGCCCCAGATTCCTCAGCTCAAAGAAGAAAAAAAAGAAACTACAAAAAAAAAGAGGTGTCACTCTGCTGCATATGAGGTGTTTTGTGCATTCTCTGAAAGACAACAAACGTTTAAAGTTTAAAAAGAAAATGTACGCGCATATTAAATTTAAAGCTGTGTTTTAAATACTAGAAAACCAAACCAAAGTTAAATAAAAAAAAAAAAAAAAAAAATGAAAACGCCTGCCACACCTGTAGCATAAAGCAACCGAGTGGTCGGTGTTTATAAACTAGACGATCTTTGCTTCTCCTGTTTCTGCGTTTGTTTGACTGATTTTCAACCAGGATGTTTTTAAAGAAAGCTTTTAAATCGTGTTTCTTTGGAGTTAAAAATGTCTCCAGACGAGGACAGGCGCTTCCTGCAGCCGCTGCCAGGTTAAACACGACGTTTACATTTTCTTATTAACTATTAAAGAGAGATAGATACATGTAGGTGGCTGAGAGGGAGAAAAAAATCTAAGTTTTAAAAGCAGAAATGTTTTTAGTCTGTTAGTGTGAAGTTATAACGGTAACATTTCTGATCACTCTGTGGCATAAGCGTCAAATGTTCTATTGGATGCAAAGGTTGTTTGTAAACAGGTCACTGTAACCTTTGACACACTTCTTTTACAGCCTCTTTTACTGGAAAGATCCTTAAATATCAGTTTTAAAAACTTTAATCAGCTCAGAAAACGAAACAAGAATGTTTTTGGAAAAAAAGAAGGAATTTTGATATGTTTCTATAACTTGAAGGAAGAGAAAAATGTGACAATTAAAACCAGTTTCAGATCAATTTGGTTCAAATATGCAGAAATAAAAAAAAAACTGTGAATTATTGAATTGAACTATTATTATTGCAAAGAAAACATTTTTTAAAATGGGATTAAAAGAAAATTCAATTAAGAAATGAAACTTCAAAAAACATTAAAGAAAACCGTTGCTGTCTTAGATTTTGTTTTTCAAAAAATAATTTTTTCAAATCTGTTACATTTTTATAAATTTTTTTGTATTTTATTTTTTCCTTGAATAAACTTACCAGATTTTTTGTTTATTTTTTTAAGTGTCTTCTTTAGATTGAGATTTATGAACTGCATTTAAAAAAATGTTAATGACATTTTTACAGGTCAAGAGGCAGCGTTCGTAGTGGGCTTGAAGTAAGGAGAATGTGATCTATAAAACGATTTTTAAAAGAATACAGTCGGTAAAACTCGGTTTTAAAAAAACAGCCACTAAAAAAACTTTAATTTAAAATGTGAAAATAAGAAATGTGTGTATATATATATATATATATATATATATATATATATATATATATATATATATATATATATATATATATATATATATATAAAATGTATGTGTCTATTTTTTTAACATCATCTGAGAAAAAGTTTTCAAAAATTTCATTAATGGATTACAATGTTTTTTTTGTTTTTTTTTATTCCAATATTCAGTGATGTGGTCCACAATAATGGTGCAAAATTCCCTTCATAAATGGAGCAGTACCTTTCTCAAAACAAACCATTATAGTTCTGTTTCCTCACAGGAAGCAGCACACTGAGGCTGAGCAGCAAGGGACGCCTCGTGTCGCCTCGATCCGACCAGAGACCTCCAGCGCCAGAACCCTGATGGACATCGGGACTCGTCGCATCTTTAACGAGGACCACGATATCTTCAGGCAAAGCGTTCGGCGTTTCTTCCAAGAGGAAGTTGTTCCACACCACAAAGAGTAGGTGGTTGGATATGGAGTGAACTTATTTTTGCTATAAATTGCTATAAATTTAACATTTTTAAAAAAGGCCATCTGGGATCGGAAGTTTATTTTTGCCAATCTTTTTTTCTTGAAATGTGTTTTTCATATTTTAGAATTTTATTTTTGTATTTTTTTCTGCAGCTGTTATATTTTGAAAGTTTATTTAAAAATAAATTTCTTTTTTTCTTTTTGTTTTACATATTTCTGTTGTTTCGATTTAGTTTGAATGCACTGTTTTCAAATTGCAAATGGACGTTTAAAACGACATTTTCGGCGGTTCAGAGCAAGTTGTACTGGCCTTGAAGTGAAGAAAATTTTAGCTGTAAAACATAATTTGAAAAATTAAAACGGAGAAAAGAAAGTAAACTAAAATCAGAAAGCATAACAATCTCTTTCAAAACCATTCTTTTCATTAAAAAAAAAATGTAAAAGTTTCATTTTTAGAAGGAATTTTTTTTATTTCATCAACAAAACATGTTATTTGTTCACAAGATTAATGAAGCAAAATTCACTCCATAGAGCCAGAGGGAGATGATGAAAGAAAAAGTATTTTTTTTACGGTTTAGGTTAGAACTGTATTTGTTCTCCCAGGTGGGAAAAAGCGGGCCAGGTGAGCAGGGAGGTGTGGGAAAAGGCAGGAGAGCAAGGTCTGCTCGGGTTGATGGTACCGGAGGAGCATGGTGGCATTGGAGGGGATGTGTTTTCTGCAGCCATTACATGGGAAGAGCAGTGAGTTTGCAATTCATCCACTTATCTGTATTCATTGATATCTGCTATTAATAACTGAAAACATTTATACAGATACTTTAAAATGAGAAGCAACCTTTTAAGACTAAACATTTGTTATTTTTATAATAAAATTCAACTTTGTTCCGTTGTCAGAATGTACACCAACTGCACGGGTCCGGGTTTTGCTTTGCACTCGGACATAGTCATGCCTTACATCGTAAACTATGGGACGAAGGAGCAGATCGAACGCTTCGTTCCCACTATGACTGCTGGGAAATGCATTGGGGCGATCGCAATGACTGAGCCTGGAGCCGGCAGGTGAGGATGGCATCCTCACTTCCTGTCTTGCGTTAAAGATATTCCTAACCAAGGTGTCTCTGTTTAAACTGCTGCAGTGACCTTCAGGGTGTGAGGACATATGCCAAGAAGGACGGCAGTGACTGGATCCTGAATGGCAACAAAGTAAGAGTTTAGTAAAAATCCAGTAGGGAACTTCATCTACAAATGCATCATGGGCTTCAATGTCTTTCTCTTCCTCTAAGGTGTTCATCACTAACGGTTGGATGGCGGATGTGGTGGTGGTGGTGACCGTGACAAACCGCGAGGCAAAGGCAGCTGCACATGGCATCAGTCTGTTCCTTGTGGAAAATGGCATGAAGGGCTTCCAAAAAGGACGGAAACTTGAGAAAATAGGCCTGAAGGCACAGGTAGCGGGTTTCCACTGCAGGTCCTCATAACGAATGGCTCAATTTACGGATGCTTGATTTCTCCTTTTTTGTCTCAAAGGACACGGCGGAACTTTTTTTTGAGGATGTGCGGCTTCCAGCTAGTGCTCTTCTGGGTGAACTCAACAAGGGTTTCTACTACCTGATGAATGAGCTGCCACAGGAGCGTCTAGTGATTGCTGACATGGCCATGTCCAGCTGTGAGTTCATGTTTGAGGAGACCAGGAACTATGTTATGCAGAGGAAGGCTTTTGGAAAGACCATCGCTCATCTACAGGTCTGTATCACCAAATGACCCTCTGTTAGTTCTCAATTTGAAAAAGCATCTTTTGTATAGTTTCCAGCAATAGTATGGCTCGAAACAGTAAAGGTGAAAAATATGTTGGGGCCTTGTCCGGGATTGTATCTTTGTATTTTCTTTGTTATCCTCTTAAATCTGTTAGGAGGCTGTGTTGCCTAATTTTTTTTTCTTTACATTTCTTTGTTGAAGTCATGAGGGTAACTCATAGATTGTAGCTCTATGTCTAAACTATGACTTATATTTTCTCCTCAGTATTATTTTTATTATAAAAAATGTGGATATTCACTTGTTGCATGGACTAAACTTGGTGCTTTCAGAGAAAATATGCTCACAGTGAACTTGTATTTAAAATGAGTAAATTAAAACACATTAAAACATCCTTTATAAATATTGAGTGATTTTGTTCCATAATGGTTGCAAGCAAAAAGCATGATCTGTTGATATAAAGAAAAAATCATAATTGAAAATGTTTTTTGATAATTGAAAAAAGGTTTTTAGAGTTATGTACTTTTTTTCATAGATGTTTTTTTTTTATTTCAGTAACGTGAAGTTTTAACATGTAACTTTTTCACACTTTTTAAGATTTGTTATATAAATCACATTCTTTTCACTTGAAGTCAAATGCCATTGTGACTTAACATCCATGCAGACCAATGGAAACGGTCTCCCATTTATTGCCGACCCTGATAAAGATGCACAAGGGAATTTTATTGATGAAGCAAAATCTATATTTAATGTATTTAAATTACACTGGTGTTTTTCATATCTTGCAAATTAAACAGTTTCTTTAGACCTTTAAAGAGAAGCTGGCCCACAGCATGACCAATCATCCACCAGTTAAAGTTCTTTGTGATTTCCAGACGGTGCAGCACAAGCTGGCTGAGCTGAAGACAGAGATCTGCGTTGGCCGTGCCTTCATCGATAACTGCCTTACGCTGCTTTCCGAGAAACGCCTGGATCCATCCACAGCCTCTATGGCCAAGTTCTGGTGAGAAATCTCACATAAAATCGCAAATGTCAAAAATAAAGAAAAAAACCTTCACTCTAAATCTCCCAAACAGGGCGTCAGATCTCCAGAACAAAGTGGCCACCCAGTGCCTGCAGCTCCATGGAGGATGGGGCTATATGTGGGAATACCCTATTGCTAAGTAGGTTCTGCAGCTTTAAGATAGAACCCTGATCAGACGTTTGCTTTATGTTAACCCTTCTTTCTCTGTTGTTTCAGGGCGTTTGTGGACTCGCGCATTCAGCCCATCTACGGAGGAACCAATGAGATCATGAAGGAGCTGATTGCGCGCAGCATCGTTAGTCAGAAGTGAGACTCTGGGTGTCTCATGTAAACGAAGCGCCGGGTGAAGCGGGATGAAACCTTTTGGAACAAAGAACCACTTCTGGACTCAGTCTGAAATTTTCTTGTAGATTCTGTTCTTCAGTTGATGTAATTTATCTAATTTATAATAAAAAAAAATATGATTTTAGATAAAAGGGAAGAATTGTACTGTAATCTGATCTGTTATTGTCTTTCTTTGTCAGATCTGTACACAAAATAAA
>NW_015150548.1:1607861-1609652 GCF_000732505.1 Cyprinodon variegatus
GATACCGATACCACCATTTTAGGGCAGTATCGGGGGCCCGTCCGATACTGGTATCGGTATCGGTGCAACACTAGTTAACAAGCCGAGGCAATGGAGGCGAGTGAATGAAACTTCCAGGATACACTGCAAAAAATAGAAATCTTAAGTCATTTTTTTCTTAAAATAAGTAGATTTTTCCCAAATAAGGAGGTAAGTGAAACGCATTGCAAATGGAAACAAGACATTTTATATTTAGAATTTAAAAAAGCAATTTTATTGTCTTATTTTGAGTGCATGTTTACAACGTAGTAAAAGGGGCCGGGCTGCAGATTAAAAAATTTTTATTTTGAGAAAAAAGACATTACGAGAATAAAATCGTAATAATATGAATATAAAGTTGGAAAATAATAAGAATGAAGTTATCATACCACAACCCATTTCAGAAAGAAAACTTTGAGCTCCGACCAGCATATGACGTCCGACCAAAAGAACCAAACCGAAACCAGACTCCACTTTGACATTCTGTCCAATTTGATGCTGGTGTGCTAAAACATTCCCTTATTTGTCAAGCCGATGCCAAAGTGTAACTTCTACTTATGCTCGATATTCCTCATTTTAGGGAAGAAAGTTTCTTGTAAGAGTTTGTCATAAAATACAACTTTACAATTGTAATATTAGGACTTTATACTCATAGTATTACTTTATTCGCATAATTGTATGACTTTATTCTTGAAATGTTACTTTATTGTACTTTTATGACTTTATTCTCATAACATTATGACTTTATTCTCAAAATACAAAAAAAAAGTAAAGCCTGCCCCAATACTATTATCTAATGATCTTTGTTTAAGAATAAAAAACTCATTCCATTGAAAGATTGTCTTATTTACCTACTCAAAGGTAAATGCATTTATTTTATAACATTTCAGTGTAGCTGTTAGGAAAAAAAAGGTCCAAGATAAACAGTAAAAAGGTGCAAAAAGGACGATTAAAACACTGCTTGGACAAACACCTCGATTTCATACCCTTATTTTGTCAAAGAAGACTGGAGTTTGGTTTTTCTGGTATAGGCATATAAATTGACTTTAAAAACACGATTACAATGTTTGAGTTGCAGTTTCCCGTTGTCCCATCCATGTTTTGCTACAGTAATTCAGTCTGTTCTTGACAGATTTCCTTACCATCAGCTCATTTGCAAATGCACAACCAGATATACATCCGGGTTTGCATAATTCATGCAATTATGGTACTAAAATTACAAATTTCTATCCTTAAGTCATTAAAGAATGCTAATACACACCTTTAAAAAATGTTTTATGATTTTTCTTAGACAATTTTGATGCTTTTTACATTTTCTCTATCAAACTGCTTGTCAGTTTTCAAACTAGTTTTTTGTTGTTTTTTTCTCTTTGAGCATATATTTTTCTGACCTTTTTGCTGCCCGTCACTATCCAAGCCTCCCCGGATGCATGCTCAGAGTAGTCCGACAAAATATGATTAAACCATGTTTACCTGCATTTTCTTTACGCACTATATACCATCATTTTATAGCAGTAAAAGGAATACATAAAACTCAAAAAGACTAGATTTATGTTTAAATCCAGTCGTTATATATATATATATATAAATATATATATATACACACACACATATGTGTGTATATATGTGTATACACTCACCGGCCACTTTATTAGGTACCCCATGCTAGTAACGGGTTGGACCCCCTTTTGCCTTCAGAACTACCTCAGTTCTTCGTGGCATAGATTCAACAAGGTGCTGGAAGCATTCCTCAGGGAGTTTGGTCCATATTGA
>NW_015150548.1:1612944-1615150 GCF_000732505.1 Cyprinodon variegatus
TATATATATATATATATATATATATATATATATATATATATATATATATATATTTGTATCTTTCTTCCCCCTTTTATACAATTTCATTGCCTCCCGTTGGTTGTCACCTTTAATCCACTCTGTATTCTCATGAGTGTTGTCTTTGTTCACTTGACAATAAAAAAATAAAAAGAAACATCTGTTTAAAGTTCGTTTTCATTCTTGTCCTGCCTTTTTTTGTCAACTCTCATGGTTGCTAGGCAACAGAGCATACAGGCAGTTAAAGCCACAGAAGGCTGGACCTGTTTGGTTCAAAACTCTTCCGGTCTCCTTACTTTCATGGACCTTGAAGCATCCAGTCCAGGTAGACGGTGTCCTTGGAGGATGCAACCTCTAAAATCGAGCACACCCCCGGGTGTATAAGCGAAATAGTGGTGGAGGAAACAAACATTCAAATGTAAGTTCCATCAGTTTGCTGGATCTTCATCACACTGACAGAAAATCACAAGTTTGGAAAAAAAAGATGTAATTAATCCCTAAATCTTTGAAATATTTTATGTGACTGGATAGGTTTATTTTTTAAGAAAATGACAAATGTTTGATGTTATATTAACCTGCACCACAGAACTACAGCCATGCATGTAATTCATCACTGTGTTGCCATAGGAACGGAGGGAAGAGGCCATCCAATTTACGTTTGTACCCCCCAACGTACAATACAGGCACCTTCCACAGCTGTGAGTGGGACTTTATTGCGAGTGACAGTTAAGGGTTAGTGGTTCTGACTTCTCTTATTGAGAAAAAGTGAACTTGAACAGTGGCTGATTAGTCCACTAAAGAAAGACGTGGGGCAAAACAAAAAAACTAAACCAAATAAAGTGAAACCCCATTTTCCCCCATAGCACTGATGCTGTGTGGTCCAATCATGTCATCCCCTTGGCCACCTGCTGGTTCCTCAGATGAGGGACTGGAGCAACAGCAAAGCTCAAACAGAATATAGCTTACATTAGAAATAATCATAACAAAAACAGGGTTAACTAAATTTTGCACACTAACTTTGAAATACAGTGTAACTGTCATGATTTGTTCTGATGGTTCACCCTAATTGTTCATGTAATTCACCTGCTTAATTCTGCCCGGTTCCAAATTACCCCTCATCCTATCCACCTGGGTTTCTGCTTTATATTCGGTTCAGTCCGAGCTATCAGGGCCAGATCATTGTTTGCTGTCTGTTTGTTTGTACCTGTTAGTTTATCTGTTTAATTAGTTTAGTTTATTCATTGGTTCATGTCCTGGTTCCTGGCGGCCAGCCAATTAAGAGGGTTTTCGTCTCTGTCTTGTTTTGGTTCGGAACACGGACAAGGTCAGTTTTATTACTGTAGTCACAGTAACACGTCTTGTCTCTGTCCCTCAACCACTGAGCCTGCCCGTCGGCATTTGTGCGTGTCTGTCTGGGCACGCTTCTTGATCCGTTCTGACTCTGAACCTGCCTGAACAGTCTGAGGATTCCTTGAACCCAGGATATATCTGTTCCCCTGGTCGGACTATGGACCCCTGGATCTCGGAACCGTTACTGCCTGATCTGTTTTCCCTTGACCTGGATCGGCTGCCTGCTTGTTCTCAGGGGGCGCAGCATCTGGGACATTCTGGACGGCTCAGGGCCGCATCTTGTTGGCAGTGCATTGGCTGATCCTGCCTATAACTGAGAGGATGGACTGTTATCAAGAAGTAAAACATTTTATTAAATAATTCCTGTGAAACAGTCTAGCTTGTTATAAGAAGGAATAATTTAATCCCAAACACTCCCTAATAAAATAAACAACCCCTCTCCCTTAGACACCTTGCAGCTCTAAGGCCCAATTGAATATATATCAGCACTAATAAATCAATGACCAGCTACGGAATCTTAGGACACAAGTCGATTCTGGGGCATTTTGACATTTTCACTGATTTGCAAAGTGTGGTTCCCAAGCTTTCCGATGTGTCAGGCATGGAAATCAGATTTTTTTTTGGGAGAGTCAACGCTATCTAAAAGTAGGCACATTGAAAAGGCTCAAGTGGAGAAATCTCAATCTAGAAATAGCCCTTCTCACCTCTGTCTATTGGAGGCATAATGAGGCTCATCTACATTTCATTTAGAGAAGCCAAACCCACTGTACAGCAGAGACTGACACGGGAGTGGATTTTCACTCCTGTTCCGTCCCACTCCCACAGAAAAAAATTGTGT
>NW_015150549.1:0-51127 GCF_000732505.1 Cyprinodon variegatus
AGGTTTCATATTTGTTTTGAACAACAACTTTTTAGGGATGGCTCTGGTGTTCATAGGGACTCATTTAGTGACATATCCGAAACTTTCAAGTTAGGTAGGTGAGTTCTTGAGAAGAGTGGCCCACAGAGGGCATCATTTGGCACCAAGTGCTGTAAATTGACCAATTTACACTGCCATTTATATATATAGCTAAAAGTTATTTAACGTTAATTAATGTTGTTTTAAAAAAACAATTTCATGGTTACAAAGTTTGCCTGAAAGGTTCACAGGTAGGCCTTGCTACAGTAAGACAGATGTTTAAACTCTGCCTAATATTCCCTAATAAGAAGACCCTTTCAAAGGAAGTAATTTCTAAAGGAGGTTTTATCAGTTCCATAGATTGTATGCTTCTCCTTGGTTTCCATCATTTTTATCTCAATGCTTTGACTATTTTATTAAAATTTGGGGGGGGCAAATGGCAAGGTTAAAAAAATAAAACTCTTGATTTATGAACAAATAAATCAGATATACCGTAGTACCTCTGATTTCACTGACAAAAAATATATAATGTTTTACTTTCAGATACCAAATATTTGCATTTAGGCCTAAAAACTGGAGATATTCTTTACGCGTTTTAGCTGTATATTTCCTGGCAAAATTTATTTCTACTGTTACCACATTACAAGATAATATTTTATATTTTTATTTTTCCAGCAATATTAAAGCAGCACATTCAGGGGGCTGAAAAAGTTTGATCCTCAACTTAAATCAGAGACTTTCAAGAAACCAACCAACCTTTTTCAAATCCAGCTTATACAATAAAACAAAAGCTAAAATCTCAAAAATAAAAGCGAGGAAACTTGCTGTATTTGTTCAGCCTCCTGTTATTGTCTCTCTCTACCCTTATGTGTCTCTATAGACTTTAACTTGTCTCGACATATTCTAGAAAAGGCAGTTTGTTTTTTAGGGAGCTTCTTACAGTTCATGCCTTTGCTTCATTTTAAACACATTCAATTTAATATATTAGACTCCTTTATTTAGACTGACCAGAAATGGCTCTTTAGTTTTTTTATTTGCAGAGTGACTGCTGGTTTAAGGCTGAAAATATGTTGAGTGGCTGATTTATGTAGTGAAATGTGGAGTTTGAAGGTTATTCATTAGTCGGTAAATATTTGATCATTCACCTATTGTTTTCAATCCAATGCCATTTTGTTAAAGTTTATTTGTCACAATTGAATGTGAGATATTTCTTTTTTATATATATATATACTTTTTTCGGCCAACATTATTCAGGTTACATTTAGTTTTTCTGTCATGTCTTTCATAAAGTATTGAAGAGCATACAAAAAGTGACTGTTATACCTCTAAATCACTTTATCTATTAGCCCAACCATGTTATTTATTCCATTTTTACTGAGGTAAACAATGCCTTTGTCGAGTTAATACATCTGTTTGTGAGTGGAGATGTTTTGATGAATGATGCTTCTCTGCCAGTTCATTTACTGCACCTCAAATCTTTTGACAACTTCAAACATAAACAGTCATAATAATAAATCAAACAAATCATAATGTTCATAGCCATAATCACAAGTCATTACTCGCCTTTATCTACTCTTTGTATTCTCTCAAAAATGTTTGAGAATACATTGTATTAGTCTCCCTGTCATTACATGATTCTCACACTTCCTTCTTATTTATGTATGTCCACTTATCCCTACCCATTTTTTTGTACAAATGCCAGTATACTCTCTGCTTCCATCTACTGGCCACCAATGTGCACTGTGGGCTGGTTCAGCTGTTGCTAGGGACAACTGCTTCTTGAAGATTTGAGTTCTCTGGGAGAGGGGGTTGGTTGCTAACCATGTAAGCTTTGCATGAAACCTAATCTTGGAGATACAGGATAAATATGCACTGAGGTGTTACTAAAAAGAACAGGATAAAAAGTAAAAAAAAAAATCAATGTCCAATGCAAATCATGGTGCTTAAATAACTTAAGTTGTATTTAAGGGATATTTTTACACAGAAAAAAAGCCTCTCAAAATGTCTTTAGAAAATCTGAATCAATCCAAGGTCACTTCAGACCAATGCATTTTGGGTTTTTTGCTGAGGTCTGTTTTGCCAAAGCTTGCAGTATGGTCTTTTTACTGTGGCTGTTAAAAATCCATTGAGGAAATGAGTGGCTTGGCTGCCAATGCTGTGTCTATTAATACATTACCTCTTACTGAAATTAGCAACAAACCTAAAGAAAGATGAACGGGGTTTGGGGTGCAAATAAATAGGAAATTAAAACAAAATGACTGAAAACTTATGAAATTAAGCAAAGTTTCTTTCAGTGCTTAAAACACCATTGGGTGTTTTTTTTTTTTTTTTCAAATACTCTTTTGTGTTTATTGTATTTCCACATTTCCATGTACTGACTTATAAACTTGTAGAATTAAAGCACATTATCAGTAGGGCACATAGCAAGCAATGTGCAAATGTCCAGTTTTCTGCATTAGGAAATACTATTCAAAAGCTTTATATTAAACAATTAAAAATGACTATTTACTGTTTAAGTTTAGCTTAAAAAAATTTATTTAGTTAGTCTTTTGCTGTGTCTTATAACAATAGATCTTCAACTTACTTGGGCTTTTTTATGTGGTACTGTATTTGCATAAACCTTGATGGTGTTATGAAGAAGTATTTATAAACCAAAATGTATTAATTTAGGGTTTAATATACTTAGTTGTAAAGTGGCATAAAAGGTTAGATGGTTTTAACATGTTAAAAGTTCTAAACAGTGGGGTGAAAACTTGTCCTAATGGTCGTATTTGATGGAGACTGTCTGATGCGTATTGAGGATCAGTCGTTGTCCTCTTAGAGATACCACGAGCCTCTGTGATGGTTTGCTAGGTAATGTCCTACTTGCCTACTTTAAACTTCATATGGATAGCCATGTTCTTGCAGGTTTGCTAAAAAAGAATGACAGTTTAAGTAACTTTGAACTTTGCAGTTGTAAAATGAAAAAAACAAGAAAAAGATCAATGGGCACAGATGCTTTTCCATAACTCTTCAGTTTGTCAAAGTATGATTGCGCCAGATCTTCAAATTACCCCAGACAATCTAAAGATACATGTACAGATATACTGATTGTCTTGAGGTGATAAAATGTTTACATACTAGCCTCTGTGTGAGTTGTTTTTTTTTTTCTGTATTGGCATTTTAGGGTTAGGAAATGCATGGATGATGCAACTTGACTCATTGGAGTTGCAGCAAAAGTGGACTCTTAGCTACCTGGATATTTCTTTAGCTTTTTACTTCTCAAAGTACTTCACAAGACTTTCCCTGACCTATCGAAGTGATTTCGTTGACTAAGGTTTAAAAGTGAATGAATATAAATGGCCATGTAAAAACAAGGCATCAGCAGGTCTGTATACAAAGTACAAAAGCTGACACACCCCAACAAACTGCTCTTTCTACTGAAATAGTAAAATCATTGTAAAAACTGCAGTATTTACACAAATTTAGACTCCTGCTACTACCTTAATAATTTTGCATAGAAGCTTTAGCCCTTGTGTGTATTTCATTTTGTAAAATAAGCAACCTGTTAGTGACCAGCATGCAGATTAGTAGTGATTAATATGAAAAAAATGAAGAATCAAATTTTCCGTCTTTTCCTCCCCCTCCAATTTAGATCCATGTATATGAAATATAAAGTATATTTGAGGTGCAGGTATTAGTTGGTATCTATTTTTCCTACATTTCTTTCTTTCTTTCTATGATGTTTTAGAGAGTCAGCATCACTGAAATAAAGCTGGTCCGGACTATGTTACAAATTTGCCAAAAATACATCCAGCAGTTGCTATGGACACTGGTAGGGTATGAAAAATATTTTTTGAAAGCATTTTAAAATTTGCTGAAATAATAATATTAAGATAATAATTAATATAAAGACGGAATATAAATGTTAAGCGGTAAACAATCATGATGAAATAATTTATTAATCACAAATAAACTAAGGATAAATTTAATACCTTTTTAAATTTTCATGGGGGAAAAAAGAAGAAACAAAATTGATTTTAACAACAAGAAATTTGTAGATGAAATGGTCAAAAGTAAAGCTCTTAAGGCTTATGTCCTAAACTTAATGTGGATGCAGTATTTTAAATTATCTGCACACCAGGCCTTTACCTCTATACTAACTTTTATACAAGAAGACCATCAGAGATGGCTTTATGGAGGTTTGCATTTTCAACTACAGCTAATATATTGTTTCAAGAATATGTATTAATTGCTAAATTTAACAGTATAGGGAATTAGGAACTTCCAGTTCTGGATTGTCAATTAGAAAATAAATGCCACCTTCATGGGTGAGAGAAATATTCCAGATAAGTTGTAGGAAAAAACAAAACAATACCTTTTTTTGTTAGTAGTACCGAATAAACTGAACAATTGTATCAAATGTGGTTCTCTGGTCAAGTAACTTATGTACTTTTTTTGTCTCTGTAGGATTCTGTCATCTGTTGGGTCACAACTTGATCTGAGGACACTTCGAGCTGTCAGGGTGCTTCGGCCACTTAAACTGGTGTCTGGAATTCCCAGTGAGTTGAGATGGATTTTATTATTTTATCTAAGAAAAAACAAACACCTGCCGCTATCTTTTTGTTTTCTTAATAAAGAATAATGTTTTAATTTTCCCATCCAGAATAGACAGTACACAAATTGTAAGAAATTCCTACATGTATTTTAGCAGTTTGGTAAATTTAGGTTTCGTTTGGTCCACCAGGGTATTTCTTTATCATTAGTTAAATATATTGTGAAAGATATTCTTGAATCTTTTAAAAGACCCTCCCTCTCCACTTAAAAAAAAAAAAATGCACAAGCATGCAAGAGCCCATTTCTCCTTGTGCACGCTCTGTTTAAAAGTTGCTGTTCTCATACCTCATACAAGCTTACTGTGCCGGAAGGTCCACCCTAACCCCTAAATTCCTCAATCACTATATAGAGCAGGGACTATATAGTGGACTTCATAATGAACTCGGTTAATTGACACTTTTTCTCTTACGACCCTCGGCCATTTTCAAAGAATCGCTGTGAGAAAGGTGAGCTTCAATGACAGGCTGAAACCGTAGCTCACCACACATATACGTCTGAAAGTGCGCATGCGCAGAAAAAGATAGCTAACCGAGGATGAGCACGTAGGACAACCTTACGCACACATATCACCAGAAATGTGATAACCACTTATTTAGCTGATCCACCCGGAAATAAAGATTGTCCTCTATACCTTTTAAGCATTAGAAAGTGGAGACAGACTTAAATATGACTAAGTAAGTGACTTAGTATTTAGCAATAAAAGTCAGCGTAAAATAGCACAGCTAACCAAGAAGATTTTTTGCACATTTCAGCTTCTTTTTTGTTGTTGTTTCAAGCTTCCTCTGAGTGTGTTGCATTGTCCTCCAGGTCTGCAAGTGGTCTTAAAGTCCATAATGAAGGCCATGATCCCCCTGCTTCAGATTGGCCTGCTGTTGTTCGTGGCTATCCTTATGTTCGCCATCATTGGCTTGGAGTTCTACATGGGGAAATTCCATACAACATGCTATGATCAAGTTACACGTAAGGATAAAGCAAAAATAATGATAACTGTATGAGCTGTCAGCAAAACGGTAAAAGACATGGCCACATCCTTTGTATTTTTGGTCAAATGTAAAAAAATTAAAATGAAACAGACCAGCAGGTGAGATTCTGTTGCATCTGTTTACTGAACTTGTCAGGATACAGTGATTTGCAACATCATTCAAAACTACTTAGCTTTATATATATATATATATATATATATATATATATTCTTTTTTTCTTTTTTTTTTTGTAGAGGAATTTTTGCCTACTCCTCTTTTCCGAATTGTTTTAATTAGGCCTCATGAATGAGTTTTCAAGTATGACCCATCTGTATAAAGTCAGGCCACACAACTTAAATATGACTTTTTCATTTTGTTGTTCTTTTTCTGAGACATTGAGAAGTGGACCTGTTTGGTGTGTTTTTATTATTGTATTGTGGTCAAATTTGAACTCAATTGAGTTCTAGCTCACTTTATGACAGGATCTTCACCTTTAGCTAATAAATAGTAACTGTGCATCAGTTATGACATTCACCCTGGTCTTTTGGGCTATCACGCTACCACCATGTCTTTTTGTAAATTCTTTATTAGTTACATGTCAGATGTTATTATTCTCTCATCATACACACTGTTTACTCTTCCTTATCCTTTGAATATTTCCTTAAAATCCTTGAGAAAATTTGTAAGTTTAAATGTTGTCTTTGCTTTTTTCTTACCTCCTATGGGAGTCATTGTTGTGCTTTCAGGGTATTTTTGAAGGTAATTGTGTTGTTTCATTTTTAATTGTTAATCAACATCTTCTTTGTCCAATTCTCTCTAATTAGGAGAGATAGTGGAGGAACGTCCGTGTGGTAACCATACTCCTTCCAGGCTGTGCCCCAATGGTTCAAAATGTGATTCTGGCTGGATTGGACCAAACTATGGCATCACCCAGTTTGACAACATCCTGTTCGCTGTTCTCACAGTCTTCCAGTGCATCACAATGGAAGGATGGACAGACATGCTCTACTACGTATGTCCAACAAAATAAAAGCTATACTATCATTTCAATTTGCAAAACTACTGTAAAAGTAATGAAAAAGAAAAAACTTGTCAGGTACTTCTTCGATTTTGAACAGGCAGCCAAGTTTTATTTTCCAATTATTTCCTTCCGCTTATATTTTTTAACTCTTCTTTTAATCAAACTGTCCAGCAGTTGAATATGTCATCCAGTGGTGAAATTGGGGATATTACACTCAAATGAACATTGCAATTAGCACCCCACTGCCTCAAGCACCAATTGGTAAATTATGCGTCAAAAAGCCTCAATATGCAGGTGTAACCATGTCACCAAAAGTGAATGAAGTTTCTACAAGCTGGCATTTACTGTGATAAAAAGCCAACATTTACTGCAGCGTTAAGCCCATATAAACCAACAATTCTGTACCAACATGATCTGCATATGTTTATACGATCTACTTTTATAGATTCTATGGTAACAAGCAACACTGTCCAATTAAACTTAATGAAGAAATTTTGCTTTACACTAATTTAGGTTGTACCGTTCACTTGTCAAGGAGAAACATCGTAACTTTGGTGTCTCTTGTAATATCTTTTCCTTCAGTAGCGTTTCTGCACTTAAGTGCAATTTTTTTCCCTTGTCGGCTTCTGTACTTTCAAGATGGTACTGTAGGCTGTCATGGCGCTTTGCAAAGAGGCGACCAGCCTTACATTCATCCTATTATTTAATACTTTACTTTTGAACATGTATCTGATCATTTGAGGAGGTAATAACTCACCAATAATAATGCCAATTTAAATACTGTACAGTCATTAATTTGAGGCGGACACTGTTACACAGTGTCCCAATATAATATAATGATAATAATAATATATTGGGACATATTTGTAGTCGTGTTACATCTACAGAATCCTAAATACGCTAAAGAAAAATCTGGTCCCTTCCACAAAAGATTCAAGAAAGTTGTGACTTCCAAATTAATTACAAATTTCAGCTTTTTTCCATTAACAAATATTTTAAATCTACTGAATAATCTTGCAATAGTTTTCAGCTATCATTACATTATTTATATCACTTTTTCAGATTTCACATTATAGTGCGGAACTTTTGGGTTTGGGTTTGATTTTCTATGATAATGATAATTCAGCTTTAAGTAGTCTAGATTAAAACAATGCTTAAATACTTTTCCTCCAATTTTCTCTCCTATTCATCATGAATGACCTCTTCCCATCTGCCCTTTCCTTGCTTTTTGAGATCTCTCGAGGCCTCTTTCTCTCTTTAGGTCTCTATTCTGGTCTGTCTATATTTAACATCTTTTCTGATGGATGAAGCCTGACTTCCACACTCACACATGCAGTCAGGAGGAAACCAATGAAAGTTTAATAGCCATGTGGCAGCTGGTATTGTGCCATCTGGATAAAGATAAACCTGACACATGTACACATCCCACAGCCAGTCAGCGACCAGGTGACAGAATAGTGTTATGGAAAGATAATATTGACTGTCCTTTATCTGATTGGTAGTTAAGTTTGTTTACTGGTAGAGACAAAAGCAAGACACTGCTTTTGTTTTCTCAATAATCAACCCAGTACATCAAGCACATTTAAATGGAAGATTAGCTGCAACATGATATTGCTCAGAGATTTTGGTTCATATATTTTTTTGTGAATTCAAACAGATGGCACCTGCTTTCAGGTTAGCCTTTCTGAACAAAAGGTTCCTTCTTAACAAATATCAAATATATATATATTTTTTTATTTACTTACATCTTATCACTTAAACAACTCTCTTTCATTTAATAGTCTTAAGATCCCTTGATTAACGGTGACCCAGATGAGTCAGGTCAAAAACAAAAGCCACAAAAAAGTATATAAATGATGCATGAGAAGAAATCACATACATGATGCTTAAAACATGTTAGAAATTTCATGTTTAATTTTGTGAAATCAGTTTTAAAAACATGATTAAAACATCCCGAGGTGGATGTGAAATGAAACATGTTTGTTTGGCTTAAACTCTTCAGTGCTAGATTGTACCCTAACAAATAGGGTATAAAATTGTCAAACCTGCTAATATAGAAGTTGATAATATATTATGTTTTATGTGAGACCAATTAAATTACATCTTTTATGGGAAACTGGAAAATATGTCCCATGTAAAACCTCAGGAATTGGATTGCACATATGAAATTTAAATACAGTACACACCATGTGTGAAACCCACACATCACATTTGTAGCCAACTGAAATACATAATATAATGTGAAACTCGTGAAATTAAATGTCCCATCTGAACCCAGAGTAATTGCCTGTTTCACATGAAAGCCCTGGAAATGTATATCTGATGTGAAGCTGATAGAATGATGTGCCCCATGTAAAAACTATTCAATAATATGACCATCTACTGGATAACATTTCTTACCTAAAACCCATTAAATTAACCTGTTGAATTGCATGTCTTACTCTAAAACCGTTTCAGTTTTTGTCCATATGAAACTCCATTAGTTAGATTTGATATACAGTATATCATATAAATCCATGGGAGTAGAAGTTATCTCTGCTTTAAAACATGAACCAATCATTCTTGCTATTAAACAATGTGTGGAATTACAAGTTAAGTCCCTCTGAAAAAGTGTAACACAAGTGCACAATTATTTGTTATTCATAGGTCAATCATTTCTTTTAGGAGAAGAGGTAATGCCATATGGTAGCTTGTGAGTGTAGCCGCTCACAATAACATGATAAAAGAATGCACATTTTTAAATCATCTTCTGCACCTTATATTAGTGATTAACATGGCTTGTGCACCTGGCTTTACCAAATATTCACAATCTTTGGTTTTGTTAATCATGACATGTCTGGACATATAATATGAAAAACTATTTTTTGAACCTCTTTCAGCTCTTATTGTTAATGTGAATTTAGTTTCGGACCTCACTGATAATAAAACCTACACACTAACCTGATAATTGCTGGTCACCTCTTAGGGTTTTTTTTTTTTGCTACATTTCTTGAAAGTGTGTATCTGAACCATGCTAGACTAAGATAGTCTAGGTAAGTTTCTTTAAATATTTTGACAGTATTTGAGCAAACGCTGTCTTAAAGTGGTGAAGAGCAACTGATGTGACGCACTGATGTGACTTGTCTCTTGCAGAGCAATGACGTAGAGGGCAGCATGTGGAACTGGATGTATTACATCCCCCTTATCATCATTGGCTCCTTCTTTATGCTCAACCTGGTGCTGGGTGTACTTTCAGGGTATCGTTTGAGCTTTTTCTTACTTATTTCACTTTGCTTCTTTACATTTAAGAATGTGTTTACATGCACACTTTGGAATATCGTGATGATTAGAGCAACTAGGAACATAAAGTAAATGTTCTCACAGTGAATTTGCCAAAGAGAGGGAACGGGTCGAAAACAGGAGTGAGTTCCTGAAGCTGAGGCGACAGCAGCAGATCGAGAGAGAGCTTAATGGATATTTGGAGTGGATCTGCAAAGCAGGTCAGTTCATGCTTAAAAACACATTGCTCCTGATAGACAAAACTCAGGGATCTGCGTTTACATCTATGGGCCATTTTCTTTTACAGAGGAGGTAATTCTGGCTGAAGAAGATGCCACCGGAAACTTTGATGGTAAACACAAGTCTGTCTTTGACAGTCTTTGTCTTTGGGGTGGGGGGGCAACAGAACTGTATAAAGAACCACAATTGGTAATATTTGTTCAACTTTTATTTATTTAATCTCCAAAAGTTGGTATATAACTGAATGTGTTGTTTCAGTGGAAATATGAGGAGTAATTCAAATGTGAAAATTAATAAATAAGCAAAGGTACTTTAGCACTTTAGACTGACCTCTCAGAAATTAATGGATATAAAAGACATTTTGCCTTTTTTTGTGTCTTTCTAGGTTCGAGACGAAGGCCAACTATCAAAACCAGAAATAACAAAACAGAGCTGCTAAATCAAGAGGAAGGAGAAGACAACATAGGAGATGCAGTAGGTAAGAAAGTTTGAAAAATGTATGATTCATTAAAGATGTCGATAAACTTTAAAAAATAGAAGCAAATCAGCCTTCCAAAAAGTTTTCTTCTTTTTTTTCTTCTGGATATTATGCTCCTTATTTTTAAACTGTGGGTGATGTATTGCCTTCTTGCCTATAGGCTTTGCTCGCTCTAGCATTAAGAGCGGTAAGGACGGCTCTAACTACAGCAAAAAAGAGCGCCGATTGCGATTCTTCATCAGGAAGATAGTGAAGACACAGGCTTTCTATTGGACAGTGCTCTGCCTTGTGGGCCTCAACACCATCTGTGTGGCCGTGGTGCATTACGACCAGCCGGAGCTTCTTTCCGACTTTCTCTGTGAGTAAATACAAAGACTGGTTCTAATCTACACTGGTGCAAATCCACAAGGCGCAGTATGAAAAAAAACTTTTCCACTGTTATACTACGGTAAAAACCAAACAGTTGCTTTTCCCTGTATTGCAAAACTGAGCAGTAATTATACTTCTCACATATCTCTTATTGTGTGTTTTACAAATAGGGCTTAGGATTACTTACGGTTTGAAGGTCAGGGAGGAGACGAACCAGTCAATGTGGAGGAGATAAATGAAAATATTTGTCATAATATAATATAATATTTGTGACATTCTCCAAAATGTGCAATTTATCAAACAACGCAGAGTCTACACCTTATGAACAAAGGACATTCTTTTGAGGACCAGAATGTTCACATTTTGGACAAAGAAGACAGGAGGTTTGAAAGGGGTGTGAAGGAAGCCATTTATGTAAAGAGAGAAAAACCAACATGAAACAGATGGGGTGGACTCCAGCTCTCAAAAACCTGCAACGCAGCGATAGAGTTGATTCCTTCCCGCTATCATAATCTATCAAATACAACAATGAATAGCTGTAATTTGTTAATAAAGTTTTCAAATCAATTCAGAGACAAATTAATGTGCGGAACTAATACAATGAATATGATTAAAACCTTTTTTTTTATATACAGTATATATCCTTCAGAAGGTTTGCTTTCCTAAAAAAAGATGCAAAAGTGTTTGCATTTGGAATTTAGCAGAAAGCGTGTGCAAACCATTTTTTGCCAGTGTTTTTAAGCAATGTTCAGATCGTATTTAATGACCAAACTGCATAAATTTGTGCAACTGTAAATATTTATAACGTGCAAAAACAATATTCCTAATTGTAAACTCAACAGTTTTGGGGTCTTTTCTAGTACTCCTGAGAGTCAGGCGCAAACAGACATGCAAAAATATTATTTTTTTTAAACATGCAAAAATATTATTATTGCTGCTACAAAGAAGGCTTTGGTACGATGACAGAAGATAGAGACGGTCTGTGCACATGCAAATATAATTAGAGAATCAGAAATAACAATATTAAAAGAATATTAATAAATACAAAAACGTCTATATACATTAATGCAGCAGAAAATCTGAAAACTCTTTATCCAACTAAACCATATTAAAAAAATACTTAAATATTTCTGCATTTTTTTTAAAGGTTTTATCTCTTCACAACAGGAATGTTTTTCCATTCATGCATCCATCCATTTTCTCCCGCTAAGTCCTTGTCAGGGTCGCAGTGGGGCCGATACCTATCTCCGGCAGTCAATGGGCGAGAGGCGGGGTACACCCTGGACAGGTCACCAGTTTGTTGCTGAGCAACACAAAGACACGCAAAGATACACAACCATGCACACACACACACACACTCACACCTAAGAACAATTTAGAGAAGCCAATTAAACTAAAAGTCGAGTTTTTGGACTGTGGGAGGAAGCCGGAGTATCCAAGGAAACCCACGCATGCAAGGGGAGAACATGCAAACTCCATGCAGAAAGACCCCAGGCCAGGAATCAATCCTAGAACTTTTTGCTACAGAAGGTTCTAGGTACAGGGCAACAGTGCTACCCATTGCTCCACCTTGCAGCCCTTGATTTTTTTCTCCTCCCTTAGTTTAGTCAAGCATAACTGTGCACAAAGTGTAGCCAAGTTTTACCATTCATAGCACTTTATTTGCACAGTCAATATTAGTTAGTATTATGAGCTGCATCTCTGTGGCTTAGAACCTCACCTTTCTGTTATGGCCACCCTTAAACTATCTGTATAGAATGCAAACTGCTAATTTTATGGGCGGAACTAAACTGGTTTTTACATCTTAACCAGCAACATGCCCACTTATTGCACTTTCTAACAAAATAACACATGCAGTTTAACTCCCATATTTGGTAGTTTTAATGATTAGACTTAAAAACTAAAATTTAGAGAAACATAAAGATAAATCTTAGCATTGATTTAAAACCACGGTCAGTGTGTATTGACCAATCCTAGAAAATAACTGAAATAATTTTACATTCTGTCAACCAACAATTTACCATAATATCTGATCAAATTTGACTCATTTTAATTTGCACAGAATTTATTTTTTAAAGTGAAACTAAATTATTTCCAACTGTGCTCAAAAGTGTCTATCATATATTTTTCGTGAGTTTGTGATATATAAGTTAGTTGAATATAGAAAGTGGTTTATTAAGTTACAATGATCTGAGCTTCTTTTGTTATGATGTAAACTACCATTACTGAAAAAGATCTGAAAATCTGAAGATATAATTTATTATTCTACACAAAATGAAACCATAATGCAGAAGCAACACAAAAATTCACCTGTAATCGATCTACAGAACCTCATGTTGATAGACTGTACCTCAAGGACAGTCTATGAGAATTTTATTGAGATTCGTAATATAATTGAATCACAGAATTACAAAGTAACAAGAAATGTAACAGGAATTCCACTTATTTTTAATGTTGTGAATCTAAAAAAGAAATAAGTTTTTATAAAGTGACTGCCTTTGTTTCTTAGTTTTTATTTTTTTACCAAAATGATCTTCACCCAACTGATATGATGTGCTATTCTTACCCAAACCATCAGCATATCACATTATATTACGCTCCTTTTGCATTTAAATAAAAAAAAAAATATGTTTGTGTTTAAGCACAGATACTAAACTAAGACACTTTTTTGTTACACTTGAACTGTAAAAACAAAGTTTAAATAGAGAAACTGTTTGCTTTGATATTGTTTTTCCACTTAATGTTTTAAAGTTTGCTTTCTCTACCTGCAAACAAAACTTCACTTTTCTATGCATCTTTTTGGGATAAAGCTCAACAATTTACAACATTCACAACATTTTGCACCTTTTTTTATACTTTTATTTTGCATATCATAGCAAGACCATTTTACACTTTTTAGTCTATTAGTTATTTTTTATTGTTTTGATATAATCTAACTCCTAAAATGTACCTCTTAGCTAATTTAATAGCTCAACAAAAAATATAAATAAATAAAAAAAATTGTTTTGCAACTTTTTCAACTGTAGCTGAGGTCTACCATATTATTTATCCTTTTAATGTCACAGATATGTTGGTATTGACATAAAAAGCGACACTCAGCAGAATCACCTTGTTGTCTCTGGCTGCTGTCCAGCATCATTAGCATATGAAGCTGTACAGTACTTCCTCATGGAGTCCATTCATCACCGCACTGTCATACACACTTCCACGCAAGCCACAATTGACTTCTACTCCTTTCAGTCTCTGCGTCTCACACATACACACTAGTCTCTGACTGTAATTTATACCATTCCTACATTTATTCTTGCTTGTTCTAATATTATCTTACATTTACAGTATGTTTCTATGCTACTGGTTTATAAAAATTCTCTCCTCCTTAACTTCTTCCTCTTTTGCACTCTTAATGTTTTCCTATCCTCTCTCCTTCCTTTTCCTGTTCTTCCCTCCTGCAGTCTATGCAGAGTTCATATTCCTCGGTTTGTTCATGTCTGAGATGCTGATCAAGATGTATGGTCTGGGCATCCAGCCCTACTTCCACTCCTCATTTAACTGCTTCGACTGTGTGGTGAGTGCTCCAGCGTTTTCACAAACCTACACAAAAGCCATGACTTCATAAAAAAGAAAAGTAAAAAAAGACTGCGAATTTTAAACCAATCCGACTTGAATTTTGTGAATTAATTCTCGCAAGTAGTGTTGCAAAACAGTGTACTTTCAGTTTAATGTAATATATTGTATCTCTTCTGAGTAGTTTATTTTATTTTTGAAATTACAAAGCAAATTAACTAGTAAATGCTCTCTTCACTTTCTAAGATGTCTTGAGCTACTTGAACTGTTACCTTGACTATTTTAGTAGATCCCTTTTAAGCCTCCTACAATTCCACAAACAAGATTGAAATAGTTATGTTCTTGCTGTGCGAGTAAAGTATGGTTTCAGTGTACACAACTATTATTCTCTGTTTCTTTTGCAAAAGTAATACGTTTGGTACATTTGAATCACAAATGAGCTTTTGGAAAAGTGTAGCATAGGGAGACTTTTGGGTTTATATGGCTAAAACACTGCTGATTTATCCTCTCTGCAGCCTGCACTAAATAACCACAGTGGAAATGTATGTTTGCTTGTTTTTTGTGTGTGTGGGATTACAGGTAATTGTTGGCAGCATCTTTGAGGTTGTGTGGTCCACCATAAAACCAGGCACGTCATTCGGCATCAGTGTGTTACGAGCTCTCAGGCTGCTGCGCATCTTTAAAGTTACCAAGTAGGTCTCGCTCCTTTTTTTAAACTTCATTCTGCAAACAAAACATCAGTGTGATGCTGGAGATACTTACAGTATAAGATCAGTTGTAATCACGGTATTTATGTCATTTTAGCTCTTATTCGGCTATTTCTTTTGGAAAATTTACAAATGTTTTTGGCTCATATTACACTGAATGGTGCATATATTATATCGAATGGTGCATGGAATCCTAATTTTGGTTTCTGGGAGCATAAGAAAGAAACAGTTTTTTCTGAAGCAATAAGTCTTGAGTTTAATAGCCTGTTTTCATTTCATAGCAATACGTAAATAATATTTTCTTTTATTTGAGATTCCAAATCTCCAAATCCAAACCTTTTAAAAGTTTAAGAGACACTAGGAGACACTTTGCTATGGTGGTTTTATAAAGGGCTATGGAAGCGCAGACCTTGACTTTACCTACCCAAAATGTTTAACCTTTACTATCTTTAGATTATAAAACAGATTGCATTGAAATTTTGAAGTCTTAAAGTCTAAATGATACAAGCTAAGTGTCATACAAGGAGAGTAAAAACCAAAAACAAATATCAGACTGAAGTAAAAGCTAAAATAAATAAAAGATACCACAAGTATTACAGGTTTATTTTAGGAAAGAGTAAATATTAGAAAACAAAAAAAAAAGTGACAGGATGAGGAGAAGAAGCTGGGAAGGTTACAGAAACTTGCTGGAGAGACGATGCTATTAAGGCCAAAACATCATGGGAAAGTAATGTGTCAAGGTGTTCTTTAGTTATGAAATATTCAATTTAAAGAACACCTTGATAGTGGGTCATTGATACTTTATGTATTTTCCTTTACAAAAATTCTCTGCACGTCTTAAAAAGCTCCTTTTCCTCCTCAGGTACTGGGCGCCACTTAGAAACCTGGTGGTTTCTCTCTTGAACTCCATGAAGTCCATTGTCAGCTTGCTCTTCCTCCTCTTCCTCTTTATTGTGGTCTTTGCTTTGTTGGGGATGCAGCTTTTTGGAGGACAGTAAGAATCAATGCAAAGCTTACAGATGCCTAATTTAAGGGGTCATTATTGTATGTCTGCTTTGTTCTGTTTGCTCTAACTTACATGGTATTTTGATCTCCTTAGATTCAACTTTGAAAGTGGAACCCCGCCGACCAATTTTGATACTTTTGCAGCAGCAATCATGACTGTGTTTCAGGTAAAAAAAAAAAAAAAAAAAAGCTCCTGGTAGTTCCTTTTTTTTTTATTATAATAAAAGACATTTATATCTTTATAGTTTTATTTGTGATGGGAATCTGTCATTGAAAAGAAAATACAATCCAGTTTTACAGCAACCTCTTCAGTAAGTCCCTGTCACACCTTGTCGATTTAGCCAGCGTATGCCCGACGTCCCAGAATATCCTAAAACGCTGGCATATGCTGAACTTTCTTTTTTTTTCAATGTTGGGTGTGTTCATAGCGTATTCATAATGAGTCCAGAATTTATGTCCAACAGCAGCCTAACTTATGCATAGCGCACGGTAGCGTAATGCCCATTAAATGACGCACAAGCATCAAGTTACTCACCTTATAGGTAACTTACACTTAACGTATGTCAACGACCAGATAACTTACCTGTAACTTATGCCCCATGTATGGCATATGCTGGCATATGTCGGGAAATTTTAGGCATGCTCAAAATTTCTCGACGTACTTGTCGTATGTCAATGTGAACCAGCGTGCTTCAACGTGCTCATAACTTATACAAAACGTACCCATAACTTTCAACGTATGCCAGAGTTTTTGCCAAATTTTTGGTACATCAGGCTTATGCTAGTCCAAATTGTCAAGGTGTGCAAGGGGCTTTATATTTGCAAAGCCTTTCAGAGGTGTCAAGGCGTTCACATTTTCACGGTACAATCACAAAGCTAAATGTATTTTATTAGAATTTAATTTAAAGGACCAACACAGAGTAGTAAAACGTTTTGAAGTAGAAGAAAAATTATGCATCTACTCATTAAGTTCAAGTAATATATAAGATCAGCTTGTAGTTTGCAGCAAGCCATATGGAGGACACAGCAAACACACAGGGGAAACTGGAAGTCACCAGAAGATGAGATAAAAATCTAACTTTCATCTGTAAACAAAACATGTGTTTAGTGGAAACATAACACCAAATATGACCAGGAATCCACCGTCTCTTTCATGAGACATGGTGGACTTAGTGTCATGCTCTGAGGGATGCTTGATAGGAAGATAGATGGGGCACTTTTGCCATAGATTTGAGATTAAGGTGGGGGTTTGCTTTCCAGCAGAAAGATACCTTAGATATACTCCTGGAGCTGAACTGGAATGAGAGTTTCAAAATGATACCAGCATGAATAGCATAGAGACCAATTAAAGGCACAGAAATGTGTGGTTGCAAGATAATATGTAATGGTCAGGGTGTCTGAAAAACACAATGAGTGATTTAGTTGCCATTAAAAACCTAAACCTGCAGGTTTATGAGGGATCAGTTGGTTAATTCTGATTCCTATGCTTAGGAAAGTCCAAAGTCATTTCCTTTAGAAACCAAATAAAAAGAATTTAATGTAAATGTTCATTTTAAGAAAAGTTATATGTGAAATTCATTGCATTCCTCTACCATTGAACTTTTTAGCAAAAAAATGATTTCATCAAAGAAAACATTAATTGATTCATTATTATACGCTAAACAATTGATATCTAACCATTTCTACAACATCATCAAACGTTTTGCTTCAGCTGTTGATGTAATTCAGTGGGGCATATTTTTTCTTAAATAGGTGGGAAAGAATCGGTGGGCTTAATCAATATTAGCTGTGATGAGAGGATGATATTTATGGATCATATTTATATTTCAAAACAAAAAGTCATTAAGTACATTAAGTGTAATTAAACTATGATCTTTATTGGAGATAAAGTTCCACATTTTTTTTTCTTTGTTTTTTTTTTTATTTTATTTATCCTTTATTTAACCAGGTAATAGATAGGCATCAAAATTACATCACATCATTACATACGTACAAAGCCACATTTTTTTATTTTGTTATATATTTTTTTCACTCTGACTCTTAAGTTATCAACAGAAAATATAAATTCCTCTTCTTTTTTCTCTTTAGATCCTGACAGGAGAGGATTGGAATATGGTGATGTACGATGGCATTGAGTCACAGGGAGGAGTAAACGACAAAGGAATGGTGTTCTCCATCTTTTTCATTGTCCTCACACTATTTGGCAACTGTATCCTGCTTCACACTTGCAGACACTAAAATGTACATTTTAAGTATGGAGGAAATCCTGCAGACTTAAATAAGTTTATTGTTTTGGTAAAATCAACTACTATAAGCTCTTCTGAGTGAAATATGTTGTTGTTATTTAGGCTATCCCTTAAAACATATTTATACTGATCGTTTGAATTTTTTTCATTGTCTTTATTCGGTAGTTATCCTAATAATCCATGGATAACAGGTGTGCTTATGATTTGTTCTCCTTCATTTCTCTTGTTGCATTTAGTTATTTTTATCTCCAGCTTTTTAAAATGATGCAGTTTTCCCTAACTACCTCCTGAAAGACACACTGCTGAATGTCTTCTTGGCTATCGCTGTTGACAATCTGGCTAACGCCCAAGAGCTTACCAAGGTATGGGGCAACTTCTTATTAATATTATTGTTTAATTTGCCCCTTTTTTCTATCCAGTATTAAGGGATGTGTGGCACTGTTTCTAGATGTACAGCACCATTTAACAATTTTAACATTGATGGCTTGTTTTATAGGACGAAGAAGAACAAGAAGAGGCAGCAAATCAAAAGACAGCACTACAGAAGGCTAAGGAAGTGGCAGAGGTTAGCCCGCTATCTGCTGCAAACCTGTCAATTGCTGCGTAAGTACACACACTTAATGTCAGTGAGCACAGAAATACATTATGAATGTAGATCTGTTTAAAACAGGGAGGCGCTTCCCAGGAATTTAAAATATCTACATTTTTGTCAGTACGTGAATGATTAAAAAAAAGAAGGAAAGAAAACTAGTACTGATGTATTTCAAGTATTCATTTCTGCTGAATTGGGCGATTATGGGTAACAGTTACTACTAGACCAAACATTCAGCTTCTCAGACAATAGAATATTAGATAAGACCAATGCACAATTGTTATTAATACATAAATGTTATGGTAATGATTGGATTGATTTTAGTGATGATGCTGCCAGCAGTTGCATGTTGACTTATAAATAAAATTCACCATTATGTTAAGGGATGGTATAAATCACAGTTATCTTTATGGGGAAATGTGCAATCTAGGGCTGGGCAAGTAATTGCATTTTAAATATAATTGCAATTTAAGAAACTATAATTTTGAAATCACATAGGGACTCAATTTTGATCACGTTACATTTAACAAGACTAAGAGTCTAATTATTTCCCACTCTAGCCCTTTAAATGGGCATTATATGTTTAAAGTTGGTTTACTTCCATTAAAAAGGAAATAAACTTCCTGCTAGCACGCAGATCTATGCATGAAAGTAGAAAAAAGCACTTTTCTAAAAAAAAAAAAAATGTTAAGATTGCAATTAAGTCCTACCATAATGGACTTTGTACAAGCTAGCTTTTAAGGAAAAAAAAAAATAATGAAACCCTGGACTAAAACATCTACATGGTTCAAATTTGGTTGAAAATAATCATTTTATTTTTTGTAAAATCGATCTATTAAAATTACAATTTTTACAAAACATAATGATCTTTTTGTTTTTTACCAGTAAATATTTTGCTGCTTATATTCAAATAAATTCAGAAAAAAACATTTTGTCAGTTTTTTTCTGGCTGGAAAAAAAAGCTTAAAATGAATATAAAAGGCCTGCAGAAAAAAAAGAAGACATTTTTATTGGTTTGGTTTTTCCATATATAAAACTGCATAAGGAATCATAATGTGTGCAAAATGTATCTAGATTTGGTGAAAGGACAGAGATAACATTATGGTTCGATCTGGAAGCAGAATCCTTCAAACCGTTCAATCTAACTGACTCTCTCGGTCAATGTCCAAACCTCTATAGAAAGAAGCCCACTATCAGTCATACTATAAACTTTTGGCAACAAGTGCATAAAAAAGGGTTTAGCTCCTTTCTCAACACACCTATTAATTATCAAAGACAGGAAGTAAGACCTTTATTCGGAAAGACTGGTTCTCTTGAGAGATAACCCACCGACCAAAATTTGGTTGAAAACCGAAAGGTGGAAAGCCGTAATTTTCAGATCACTAAAAAGACGTTGGAAACAGGGTTTGCAACGTCTTATCAACATCTATTATTGGTCTCAAGTGGGACTAAATCAGATCAACCAAACACAGCCCAATTTTCAACAAATATTTCTGGACAAAATCAAGACTATAGCCACTTTCCCTTTGAAAATCTGGGTTTTTTAAAAACCAGATTGACCCGCTTAGAGTCGACCTTCGGCTCTTTTCCCATTTTAATGGAAAAGCAGAGTCTGACCACCTGCTGGCAAGCTGATGACACCATCATGCTGGGTGAGCATTGGCGATGTTGACAGTGACACGCAAATCAGGGAAGTAAATAATGGAGAGCAACATGGGTTGGAGCCAGAGTATAGTTCGTATTCTTTATTATTTTGGTCTGTCTATCGACATCACATCAAGTTAGCATCCTTTATAGTTTCCTGGTGAAGGACAGTAGCCAGGTCAATGTGGATTAGAGAAAATATGGGAGAAATAACTCAAGACAAGTTAAAGAAGATAAAATTAATTTTACAATATGGTAGAAAATATGCTCAGTGGTATTAGAGATGTCAGATCTAAATTGATTCAATTGAAAATATACAACATACTCTACTGGACTCCTGTCCAGATGCAGCAGGCAGGGTTTTCCAGCTCACATTTACGTTGGAGGCGTAACTTAGAAAGCAGGGATTTTGTTCATATGCTTTTTTAGTGCACATCCTTAAAAAACATGTTGGCAGATGGAGCAAACCAGTAATATATTAAAAGAAAACATAAAGCCAGGACCCTCCCGGTGCATCGTGAACCAGGTACAGTTGCTAAAAGATAAATTGCTACATAGCCCCAGTAATGGCAAAGAGTCGGAGGAAACTTTACCTCTTCAACGAGATATGAGAATCCTTTAAAGAAAAAAACCAAACAAAAAAGAACAGGTACAGTAAAAATGAAAACAGTTATCAAATTGCGTAGACTGGCGAGCAGGATGGATGGGATCCGAAGAAAGCACAGGGGAGAAGTAGAGGGTGTAAGAAAAAAATTAACAGAATCATGCTTGTTTTTATTTCAACTGTTTTGAATGCCTTCAGCGGTTACGTAGGATTGATTCTGGAGATGCTTGCTTGTTTATTATTGTTTATATCTTTTATAATATGGCAACAAGAAACAGATGTTTTCTCTTCTTTGAAAACATGTCGAATACATAAAAATGTTGCATGATTCCTACTTGTCTAGCAGAGCCACACTGGCGACCTCAATGAAGAAGGTGGGCCTCAATACAAAAAAAGCCAGTTTCTACCAGTCATTTAAGATACTCTCCCTGTTCTTTGAAGCGCTCCAGCTATCATCATAATCCTCATCACCATGCAGGAGTCCAAAACAGCTCGCCTGGTCAGCCAGGCCAACAACGACCTTAACGACTTTCTTTTCGGAGGCATGGTCCAGTAGTGGGTTTTGCAGGCCAACATTGATTCCCCATTACTAAGGGGTGGACTTCATTTTTTTTTTGTTTTGTTCAATTTGCATATTTCTAAGGCATAACAAGGGCATAACAAGGCTTTTGTTTGTGCCACTCTACAAGCCTGGAACTCAAAGTCAAGACATTTTGAATTGAGAAAGGTTTCTGAATGGGAAACGAAACGTCTTCAAACCTGGAAAACAAAGTCCAGTGATTTTTTTTTTAATACTTTTTTTGAATGAATATGCCCTGGGTGACTGAGAATCTTCACCAGCATACTTCCCCCTTCTGATATTTACGACGGAGTATTAGGGCCACACATGAAGAGAAAAAATATTTTTGCCCTGATGAGATTAAACTCGACGTGTCGACTTTAAACTCGCCATTCCGAGAATAAAGTTGAAATGACTGACATGTTCTCAAATTCATAACTGTGAGCCTGGGTAAGCATATGGAAAGACGTTACCGGTACGTTAGGCCACCGCTTCCTGTGATGATTATACAGTTGCAGCACGTCAAAGACTTCCTTCACTCTTAAAACACAGACTGCAGCTGTGGAGCGCGGTTGCTCTTTTCTCCAAACTTTGAAATGTCGAGATTAAAGTCGCCACGATATATATCAACTTTATTCTCGAAATGGCAACTTTATTCTCGAAATGGCGAGTTTAAAGTCGACAGGGCGAGTTTAAAGTCGACACGTCGAGATTAAACTCAACGTGACATTTCAACTTTATTCTCGAAATGTTGAGTTTAATCTCGTCATGGCAAAAATATTTGTTCTCTTCATGTGTGACCCTAATACTCCGTCGTAGATATTCACTCCGCAAAGATACTGATTTTTAATTTCCTAAGTAGAACCTGACACTTTAGCATTGAGCCTAAAATACCAGTGCCTGGTTTATGATGGTGGTATCACTGTGCTTGAATGTCCAGTAAGCTCTACTGATCTCATCAAATGAAGAATCAGGCTAATATTTTGCAGGAGGAAGATGTAGACTATTCGCCTTACCTACTCTTATTAATTTCAAACAAGACACGAGTCATTAAAAAATTTTTTTTTTCTTGTGCCATCTATCTACATAGTATGTTAATTCCATCTTTAAACTGATTTATTTAGATCAATTAACTGCATGTGTTGAGATGCACCTTCGTGGAAATACAGTTACAACTAAATGTGCATTTTTTATGAAAAGTCTTGTGTTTCTATCTACATTGCTTTACATGCATTTGCAAACAAAAATCTCTTTGACTAAAACATTATGCACATGTACTGTACAGAAAAGCCAGAAAACACGTGTAGTGTAATTCTTTTACAGATGCCTCTCATCAGAAGTGATTGGCAGGCATTCACAAACACACAAAGTGACACATTGTCCTATAAAATGTGATTAGGCAATTGTTCCCTGAGTGAAAAGAACAGATTCAGGGCTTTGTGGAGTGTAGAAAAGCGAGAGGCGGAAAGTCTAAACTCTGTTCCTTGCTGAAGATAAATGCTGACAATAGGACACATCAAAACACAGCTCAAATAAACCTGCTGCCTCTTTCAAAGTCACTTCGAAGGCTCTTCAGGCTCTGTAGTTAACCAAGGCTTGGACTGCAAGATTTGAAGTAGCTTGTTACCCACATTAATTTGTTGCTGTAAAGAGTGGAAACAAGGAAGCCCTAGAAAATAAGTGTTCTTTTAAGAACAACTCTCACATATTGTGCAGTACTTTATGAAAATCTTTGAGATTTTCAGCACATCACTATTTATTCTGCTGTTTTTACTTACCTCTCTTTTTTTATTGGCTTCTGTTTGACTTTTCCCCCTTGCAACATTTTTATCTTATCTGCACATTATTTTATCCCCACGTCTCCCAACAGAAAGGAGCAGCAGAAGAACCACATCAAGGGCAATAAGTCTGTGTGGGAGCAGAGAACCAGTGAGATTCGGCGCCAGAACCTGATGTCAAGCCGTGAGGTGCTCTACAATGAGCTGGAACAGGATGACTGGAAGGTGGGAGGCGAGGGAGAAGAGGTGGGTAGTAACCTGCACACTGCCCCCGTCCCCAACATCAAATATATCTACCTTTGCAGCCTACTCCTGATTAGACAGTAGCCATTATAAAATTTTGACAGTGTCATATGTTAAGCAAAAAATTCACGGTAACAAAGTGATTGCAGCTCTAAATTGAGTTATTTTTTTAATGTTGGAATTAAAAAAGAAGGGAAAAAAAGATTAAATGTTTGCATGATTTCTAAAGCATAATCTCTAGCCATAGTCATCGTTACTTGTTGGTAGATGCTGTTTCTTTCACTTTTAGAAGCAACACAAATAAAAAGTATGAACAAATACACACTAAGTGCACAGCTACAAAGCAATTTGGTATTTTCACTTTTCCCTTAAAACTAATCAAATATGTAACCCAAAAACTTCAAAATACTGTGGCTGATAGCTTGTTACTACAGTAACACAATCACCAAGATGCATCGGTAGCTGGTTGGTAGTATTCATTTCTCTATTGCCTCACATTAAAGGTAGTTTAAATTTCAAGACCCCAAAAACTTTAGCTTGAATTTAGCAAGGTAATGTATTTTTAGATCGATGATGCTATCATTGTTGCTGCATTATTTCCTCTGGTTTCCACTGTACAAACACACGTAGGGCAAACTTTTATATACAAGGTGTTGACGTCTGTGTTTTTGCATTGGACTAGGTAGTCTCAGTTAAAGTAGTTGACTTTAACTAGTTTACTAATGCGTTTCATAGCTTAGCAGTGTGTACAGTACATGGTGCCCTTTCTGAAAGGGCTAAAAATGGCGGAGGAATGTTCTGAGCTCTCCCCTCGCTCACTTCTTTATCTATTATACAACCTTTAGCAGCTACCCAACTGAATACACTGCAAAGACAACATACTTAACGTTCGAACTGGTAAACTTTGTTATTGGACTGATTCAAAGTGGAAAAGTGTTCTGTGGTCTGATGAGTCCACATTTCAAATTGTTTTTGGAAACTGTGGACGTCGTGTCCTCCGGACCAAAGAGGACAAGAACCATCCGGACTGTTAAGGGCTCAAAGCTCAAAAGCCCACATCTGTGATGATATGGGGGTGCATTAGTGCCCAAGGCATGGGTAACTTACACATCTGTAAAGGCACCATTACTGCTGAAAGGTTACATACAGGTTTTGGAGCAACATATGCTGCCATCCAAGCGACGTCTTTTTCATGGATGCCCCTCCTTATTTCATCAAGACAATGCCAAGCCACTTTCTGCACGTGTTACAACAGCGTGGCTTTGTAGCAAAAGAGTGCGGGTACTCTCCTGGCCTGCCTGCAGTCCAGACCTGTTGAAAATTTGTGAGGCATTATGAAATGTAAAATACGACAACGGAGAGACCCCGACTGTTGAAAAACTGTACATCAAGCAAGAATGGGGAAGAATTACACCTGAAAAGTTTCAAAAATTGGTTTCCTCAGTTCCCAAACATTTATAGTGTTGTTAAAAGGAAAGGCGATGTAAGACAGTGGTAAAAATGCCCCTGTGCCAACTTTTTTGCAATGTGTTGCTGCCATTAAATTCTGAGTTAATGGTTATTTGCAAAACAAAATGAAGTTTCTCAGTAATGTGCATGTGATAGGATTTCCGACAGCTTAAGGGGATAGATCTTTAGTCTTCAAATAAAGATATATTTAATTTAATGTACTACCCCATTGTAAATAGTTTTATTATGCAGAATTAGGCCGAAGTAAAATTTTACAAGCTAATCTAAAACCACAAAGTCAGTTGTTTTTTTTTTTCGTTTTTTTTTTTTTTTTCTGTTTTTTTTTACAGTCACAGCTGCAAAGTCTGTATTACAGTGTGTTTCCAGCTTTGTTTCTCTACACATAGAGATCTTTGAATCTCTTTGTCTCTTGTTTTTCTTTACAAAACAGCACGTTCCATCAGAATGGGCATAATGTGGAGGATATTTAAATGTGAATATTTACCACCCACAAACTGATTATACCGAATCTCAAAGTTTTTGCAATGCAGATTTCGCATATATATTTAGTATGTTTAAAAGTCAGGTGCAAAATCACGTGCAAAAATATCATCATGGCTACAAAGGATGCTTTGGTGCAATGAGAAGCGGTGGAGAGAGAGTCTGTGCAGTTATAAACATAAATGGATTAGATGGAATATTACGGTGGAAAAAGACATGTGCACAGATCATTACGAACTGTAGATATGGTATAATAAGAAATACCATGACTGAACTTAAATTTTAATTTGGGCCTCATCTGAGCAGAGCACTTTCTTTCACCTGTCTGCTGTGTCCCCCACATGCCTTGTGGCAAGCTGGAGTATGTTCAGCTTTCTTTCAACAATCCTTCTCGTTTTACTACTCTTCCCAAATTACCGGATCTGTTCAGTGCTCTGCTAAAAGTTGACCCGTCAACAAATTCCCACACCTGGGATGAAGATCTCAGCGCTCTCTTATGGGTTAAATTCCTTGGTTGCTTTCTTATTCTCACACTCTTCTGCCCTGAGTGTCAGTCTAGGTGAACAGTATTTTTTTCGCTTGTTTGCATATTTCTATAATATTTAAAAGGCTTATTCTTTGTGATTTTTACTTGATCTATCCAGTGCACGTCTCGGATGCCATAATACAGTCACAGTTTACTAATGTTCTTTAACAAACTCCTTGGGCTTCAGTGGTTAACCAAATGGATGATCTAACTAAAGATGAACTCTGTTTATTTAAGTGAGTTCTGGTAAAACTAGATTAATAAAGGCTTAAAGGGCTTAATAAAAATTCTTTACATTTCAGAAAAATAAATAAAACAAATAACTTAATTTCGTTTTACAGCTGTGAAGTATTTTTCACTGCTTTGTTACATACGGTAGATTTCTTCAGAGGTAACTCCTCTAAGTGTAACCATTTAATATCAAATCTTAAGTAATTAGTCTTTAGTTTTTTTTTTTTCTTTCTGCACTGATAAAGTGAGAAACTATGCAGATTTTAAGACAAGGTATGAGTTCTGGGTGTGGTTTATTTATGATGGAAATCTACAGTATGTCTTCATACAGTTATTCAAGTTTACTGGCTAACTTTAATACAGCCTCAACAGTGACTTTTTGATAAACTAATTCAGAGTTTCCTTCCAGATTTTAATGCCTGTTTGATTCCATTTCAGCCCAGTTTCACCATGCCTTAGACAGACTGTACCTACGCAGGGTTTTGACCTGGTTTTTAGCCACCCTTCATACTGGGTCATGCTGTATCCACAGATCTTTTAACTCCAGGGTATAATATCCCTTTAAGCTTGTGAAAAAAAAAAAAGTGTTGTCATTGCACTGCTATATGGGAAGACTTGAAGCTGCATGCTTGGGAGCATTGCATTATTAAAGTGGGCCATGCTGAGAAACTCAGGGCTGCACTCAAAGAAGGCAGACAAATCCAAACTGGAGCAGGTCAAAAACTAATCCAAGGAAAGACGATGAGGACTCATCTGGAAAATAGCTCAGCAAACTTTACATATAGAACCATAACAGCTTTAATTTAAGCTGTTTAGTGAAATATCAAAATGAACGGCTGGTTTGCCAAATTCTGTATAACTATGAATTTAATGCTCATTTTCCATACATTAAAGGTCTAGTTTTGAGAATGCTATTGCAATGGATAGCTGCTATGCTAAATCTTAACTAGCTTTTAAAAGGCTTTAAAAACATGCAAAATCACAATAATGTATATAGACTGCTTAAAAACGGTTTTATGCCATTTAGGATTTTCCCATATTTGGTCCAACATGATGACCATTAGGTTGCAAAACAGTAAACCAAAGATCACACCCTGAATCTTCAAGTATTAATTACTTTAATGCAACTAACAACAGGACGTCTCTAGATGTTTATGCAAAACGTTGTTCACTCACCATGTTTTTCCACCTGGAAAGGCCCGCCTTTTAACAAATGTTTGTAGGCGCATGGAGGCCAAAAGTTTTTAGTTTGGCCACATGGGCCATGTAGACGCGTAAAGCGTAAACCAAGCTTTATGTTGCCAATGTTATAAAAAGCTAAACTATTTGTATTTCTTTTATATTTACAGAATGTTTGAAGGTAAAAAAAAAAAATAAAAAATACAATAAATGCATAAAGGAATAAACATTTAACCTTAACTATCATCCTAGGTCAGGAGGTCATAATGTGTAACTACAAATCTGCTCTGGTAGTTATTTGGGGAACACTGACACTCTTCTACACATGACACCTATGTTTACAGATTACATCGTAATATTTAAATGTTTCTGTGGTAAAACTGTAACCTCAATCTAACTGGTGAGATCAGCTTAAATAGGGTATGGACCCCGTTCTTATCTTAAGAGCTGGTTACAACAACTCAAAAACTCAATGATAATGATAATCACGATTATTTTGACTGAAAGTGAGGTCTCGATTATTTAACATGATTGTTAACTTTCGAATGTCAAACATTTAAGAGAACAGACTCATTTCTCCAGTGAGAGACAAATGAAGTGAAATTTTTTCTTGATGCCCTTTGCCTTAGAACTTTTTGTAAGGGGGTGGGAGGGGGTGATATTTGATGAAAATGTCTAGCTACTTATTTGGAGACTATTATATCTTCTCTCCAATTTTATGACCAGTGGTAGCTTTAATTCTACTTGGATAAACTATTGGAGTCCTGCAGAGCTACGACACACAGCATCAGCAGAGTTAAATCTGTTGCACGCAGCAGCCTGTTGATCCAGAGGTTAACTTCTCTGAAGGAGGTTGTGATGCTAAACTTAATAATGATTATATTTGTAATAAAGTATAATCTTGAATGTTGCATCGCTACATTTCTATACCATAACATGATATCACCCAGCATCTGCGTTGTGACATGTAGCTTCAACTAGCTTATGGCAATGCCACTCGGACGGTATTGCACCCATTTCTTAAAAAACAGACTTCTTATGAAGTCTCAACATATTATTCCCCATATTTGCTACTTTTTTCAAATTTATCTGAGACCCAAAGTAGCCGAAAGTAGAAAACAAACTGAGCTCTGCCATTTAACAAGGTGACAAAAAAGTCTCAGTGCTTCATCTAATTCTTTTTATTAAGATCTGAGGGCAGGGGTGGACAAATGGAACATCTTAAAAATGACTTTTGTAGAGATTTTAGACAAAGAAAACAACAATTATTCTACTTGTAGAAAACAAATGTTTGCTGTTGACACAAAGTTAAAAGTAGTGTAGCTTAATATGGCTAACTGACCGATCTAAAACAGTTACTTTGTTCACCATAAACATAATTTTTTCAGTATTGTTATCTATCAGGTAAAACCCAATCTGTCATTAGACACGCTAACGCTACAGATGCTCCCGACTTGGCACAAGAATGCTGCATTACGTCATTATCGTTGTCTGGGCAGGATCATGCCAAGCAGATCTGGTACCTAAGATGGCGGTGCAATACCCTGCTTTTCTCTGTTGCTTCTGATTTATTGTGCTGAGGGATTTGATTTATTTAAAACAAAGTTTACAGATGGCTTCCTTTAGGTTGCAGGGACTTCCCTGATCATTTGGCCTAAAACCGTAGATGTGATTTGCCCCCACAGCAGGAAGCCTCTAGAGACATCTGACCAAGATAAAATAAGTTTGGAGCAGAATGCTTCGATGTGAGTGCCGCCTGATTTGAAACAGAAAACAGCACGAGTGAAGTGTAATAATTACATTTTTGCAATCCTTTTTACGATCCTTAAAAACCCAGATCTGATTGAGATTAAACATACAACAAATACAACAGCTTTAACATGACCTGCATCAAGAATTACTAAAACAGCTGTATGTACCTTACTGACAGCAGACCACTTTAGAGTTCATATTGCCAATTCTCTTATCCTTTGACCTGATATTGTAATAATTTCAGTTGAGTCACATGACCTTTTGATTTTTAGATCATTTCTACCACTTTAACTCAAACAACTGTTTTTTATTTTTTAGTCAGTGTACTGAATATGATACTTTGGATACCCCAAGCCTTTTACATTGTATCATTCCAAACCTCTTTTCTTTATCTTCACCCAGGTGTCGTTCCCACGGAAAGCACGTGGCGACGTGAAAACACACTTGGACAGACCTCTGGTAGTAAACCCACAGGACAATCGAAACAACAACACCAACAAGACCCAACCTGGAGAGCTGCCTCTGGATCAGCAGTATCGACGCCAGGATATTGATCACCGCCGGCGTGCTGCTCACCACTGTCACTACCACCACCATCGCCATCAGAAACCCACTAACCCGAGCACTGTAGATACAAGCCAGCTTATGGAAACCAACTTGGGGCATGGTTTTAGCTGCACATCTTTGGGTAACATAGAAGAAAATCCGGAACGGCAACAGGATGAGGAGAAGAACAACCACCGGAGTCATCGGGGCCATCGGCACAGGAACAGAGAGTGCAGGGAGTCTCACAGCATTTCTCCGCATCATAGTGAAGGTGCCGAGGGTAGTGGTGAGGCAAGGAGGTGTAGACAGCACCGCAGAGCAGCCAGGGAGGGAGAAGAGTGCAGAAAACATCTATGTAGGGCAGCAGAGGGAGATGGTGAGAAAAGCGGAGAGGAGGGTGGACAGAAGACAAGACGACATCGACACTGCAACCAGGAGAGATGCAGAGGACACCGTGTCAGAAAGTGAGTTAAGGGAAAGATCTATTTTCTTCATATAAACAGGAGATAGTATACTGTATCTTTACCGCTTTATCTCTTTAATGGATTTTTGTTCTCATTTTGCTCCATTTGTGTTTCTTTCTTTTCTTTTTCCCTCTCCATTACCAATGCCAGGGAGCACCACAGCACCTGTCCAAGCCTCTCAACTACACGACCAATACAACAGTATAACGAAGACCTTGATAACTTTCGCAACAACAGCAAGCTTGCCAGTGCCAATGAGCACCCCTATGACCTTCCTCCTGATCACCCCGATCATCCGGACCACCTCAACAACCTGCTGAACTGTCATGATGCTGACACTCACACCCTGCTTCACAGCATGGACAGCCTGATCCTAACCAGCATGGCAAAGCCTGACTACACAGCGATAGACATGCCTCCTGTTTACCCCTATCCTTCTACCAATGCAATCTTGCAAGGTGATCATTGTGAGGATGTAGCTTGGCGCAGAAGGAGTTTAGCTTTACATTAGCAGTGTAACTAAATATTATGCCCTAACATTTGATTTGAAACAGTTTCTTGTGAGCCACTGTGATGTTAATGTCCATATGACTGTATTCTGTGGAGGAAGCATCAGCTCTTATTGTTATTATTAGAGATGCACCAATCCAATATTGATTATTGTATCAGTCCAGATAAAAAAAATAAAAATAAAAAATAGCAGTGACTATTGGTTAAATCTATGGAAGCAGAGTTGTTCATTTAATCTCTATAGTGGATTTAAGTTACTGTAAGTTAGAAATATCTTTAGCAACAGAAAAGTATATCCATTAATGGGCATCTATCTTTGATCAAATAGATATTCGTTTTAAGAACGGAATATAACCTGTTACCACGATTTATTGTGTGTAAAGTTGCCTTTGGCAAAATAAATGTATACATTTATGTCTGTCATATTTAGTTTTATAGAGGAGTTAATGAAATATCAAGGGTGATGCTGACAACATAAAAGCAAGCAGAGCTGTCACTTAAAAAAAGTATCGGGATCAGCAGATATTCAAATTCAACTATCGAAATTTGATTGGAAGTAAAAAAAAATGTTAATGGAAACAGCCCAAATTTTTGTCATCAGTCAGCTATTATTAGGTCAACTTAAAAACCAGCTGTTTTTATATTTAAGACTCCATTTGGAAGTAAGGAAGACAGTAGATATTAAATAATTCTTCTGCTCCAATAGAAAATAAAGTCACTCGGGTGCATAATCCTTTAAGATGCTGCCGTTTTACATTAAGCAAACTTTTCGGGCATCATGTTATGTAATTAGATGACAGAATACAGATGGAAAAGATACAAATCAATACTCATCAGTTTGGACTTAATTTTCCTACACTGATTAATGATCCCTTAAACATTTTTTTTTTTGTTCTGTGAAATTATCTGTGGTTTAATTTAGCAGCAAAATATTCAAATTTGTTGACATTGGTTATATTTTGGAAAATCTGGTGATAAGTAAAGAGGAAAATAAAGGTTTTAAACAAGACCTGTATCACAAAAATAAACAGAGATAGCATTAAAGAGATTTTCTCAATGGGTTTTCTTAATGTGGATCCCGTGCCTATAGCAGAACAGTGGCATATTACAATGAATTTATTGAACACAAAATACATGTAGGGGCTGTAAAACACCAGAAAGTAGTCATGTGTTCACTCACTTAATTGATACTGAACTCAAACTGAAATAACTTTTTAAACAACAAAATAGTTACTGGAAGAGTTGCTGAGGCTTTCACTTTCATTATCCAAATCAATCTGGTGTGACTGAGAGTCCATTCTTTAAATCTAAGTTGTCAGTTTAAATGAATGTTATTCTTTAAACTAAGACCTCCTATATGAATAACTATTAGCCTTCCACTATTACAACTATGACTTCAGTTTCCTATAAACTTGCTGCATATAACATATACAGCTGATATGTAAAGTTGTTATGGGAAGTGACAATTCCGTCATTCCACTTTTAACAGTATATAAATACTGTTTGGCCATGTATAGCGGTCATGTTTCTCCTTATGTTCCTCTGTTTTCCTGAAGGAATGCTGGTGAATGTGTTGCATGCTGACCTCTTTCTGTCAGTCTGTCACTTATTTATCCTCTCTGCTCTTTCTGCTTGTCTGTACTCAGTGAACAAGAACGCCAATACAGACCAAAAGAAAAGCGAGGAGAAGAAGGAAGAGGAGGATGAGGGTGAAGATGAAGATGGCCCTAAACGCATGCCTCCCTATAGCTCTTGTTTCATAATGTCTACCACCAACCCGTGAGTATTTAATGTTGCTTTATGTGCCATAATTGGGGTGTTCTTGGAAATCAAAAGGTTTTTTTTTGCAAAGAAATACTCGGTGTGTTCTGTGAAATCTTTTAGTACCATATTGTGGATGCCTTTGTGTTTTTACATCAGGTTTCGCAAGTGCTGTCACTACATTCTTACTCTGAAGTATTTTGAGTTCAGCATCCTGTCAGTCATTGCTATGAGCAGCATCGCCCTTGCAGCAGAAGACCCCGTCAAGCCTGACTCACCACGGAACAATGTGAGGCATTAATGTGTTGCTGTCTTTTTACATTCAATTTGTGTAAAATTCTTATCATTTTGCAGATAAAGACTGTAAAAATGTGTTCATATATTCAAAAGACTAGAATTTATGAGCAATTCCTCTAAAAACAATCAATCATTGTATGTTTTATTTTTCTCAATCACACAACAGGGAAAAAATAACAACCATTTTGATGCATTGCATGCAAAACTCCAAAAATAGAAACATCAAAAAATAACAAAATGATCAAACACATCCAGATCACACTACACATTTAAATAATGACCAAAGAAATCCTCAAACCAATTTTTTAACAATCCCAATTAGTGTCTCTAACTAAACTCAACCAGTTACCTGCTACGTTACCAACTATGATGATGTTACAGTAGCTGTACGTTCAAAAGCTATATAGCCACATTTTACACAACAGTTTTTGTTTTGTTGAATGTATAATTTTTTAAAACCCTGTAAGCATTTTCAGACTTTAATTCTATGAAAAAGAGAAAGTCTGTCTGCCTGTCTGTCTCTCCTTTGTGCAAACATTTAGTCAGACACACAGTTTTACCAAATTAGGGATTTTGCTACATAGGATTCCCAAGTGCCAAATCCATTACAGTGATATTTTCGAGCATTAATGAACATTTTTATAGGCTGATTTTAAAAAAAGTCTTACTTTTTTAATTTGGGACATCTTGGTTTACTAAATCAATTGTGAAGCAAGAATGCACACCTTAGATACGTTAGATACTACTTGTTACTTTTGTCCCAAAGAGACATACTTCAGGTCAAGGAAAACATTTTGTAAAACTCTTCCTTAGTTCATCAACCAGAAATAAAGAAAATTTTTTAAGGCTAAATTTTAAACAATTCATGTAAAAGTGGAGGCTAAACCTGCTAATTTTAGCTAGCACTTCAGCAATCCGCTCTACATAAAATCTACTCAGGCAGAAGAAAGGTTCTAGCTTAAAGAGGATAGGTGTTCAATTCAATTCAGTTTATTTCTATAGTGCCAATTTTAAAACACGTCATCTCAAGGCACTTTACAGATTACCAAATCATGAAATCAAATTGATTTAAAGTTTTCTATCTAAGGAAAACCAGTTGATTGCATCGATTCATTGACTCAAAGGCAATCCTTCACACTAAGTATGTTTACAGTGACAGTTGAGAGGAAAAACTCCCTTTTAACAGGAAGAAACCTCCAGCAGGCTCAGTGTGAGTGGCCATCTGCCGAGGCCGACTGGGTTGTGTTGTCCGTTTTATAAAAATTTTAATCGGATGTCTGTTTTAGGTGACATTATGTCAGAATCACAATATTCCCAAACCAGCGTTTGCAAATGATATGCTGCTTTGTAGAAAAACTGAAATGCTCCAAAATGAATCAAGGGTGACACAATCTCATTGATGATACAAATCATTCAATAATGATGATTATTGATATTGCAGGTTAAAAGCTAAGAGTTCTCAGCTGTATATATGGAAAAGAATTAATGAATTCTAATAAAGTGTCAGACTTTAAACGATTATTCTTAAATTACTTTTATCAGGATATAAAGGATAAAAAACTTGATCATGATCATAAGTAACATAGACTTTATTGCCCAGAGCTTTGATTTGATCTGAACATTAGTGTTCTCCTTTTCTGCTTTAAAATAATTGTATTTTAACGTTTTGTGTTGCTCTGCAGGTGCTGCGTTATTTTGACTACGTTTTCACAGGGGTCTTCACATTTGAAATGTTGATCAAGGTAACAAAGTATCACTTAGCAGGTGTGGGTGTTAATTTCTGTAATGAAAAGATATTATTTCTGTGTTTGCTGTTTTAAAATTAAAAGTGCTTGATACACACTACTTTTTTTTAACACTGATTGACAGTCCGTAAACTCAAGTTAAACTAGCTGCAGTTGTCGTAGACCCTTAGTGATAGAAAAGGTTTTTTTTAAAGGGTTTTTGTTTAAAAGTATGAAAAAGTGGAATTAGCTTTACATGCTCCTCTGAGTTAAAATAAGTGTAAAAAAAAAAAATCTTTAGTCTCAATTCTTCTTTTAAAATATCTATATTTTAGTTTATTAAATATTCATCCTTTTTTTCTGGATGAGAAATTGGAGTCTATATTTCGATGTTTTGTTCAGAAATCTTTGAGATGTCGATTCAGATTTCTTATTTAGAGCTAATATTAAAAAAAGCTTTCAAAACTCTTTCTCTTCTCTCTTTTATTGAAATTTTAAACTGTTAAGCATCTTGTATTAGTAGTAAAATCAAATCATTGCAATTAGCTTTACTAGCTGTAAATCACTTAATTGTATATATAAAACTTTAATTTAACATAAATTTCTTCTAGTTAAATGACATTTTCAGAAAGCTGCCACAAGCTCAAATAAGTAAAATAGAGCAACTAATCAGTGGAACGTTCACGCTTCCTGGCTCTTTCATAGATTCTAGAAAATCTTTAAGAAAATTGTTAACTTTTAATTGGCTTTTAAGTTTTGAATATTTTTTATTACTTAATTTTTCAAAATCTCTATAAAACTCAAAAAGCAGAGCCATATTTTAATCAATCAGTAAGTCAGGCACTCATAAATAAATGCATATTTCCTTGTTAAAGAATACATTTTAAAAATCCCTGGTATCTGAAAGCCTGTAAAGTCATTGTTTGTTTTAAAATGTGGGATTTTAAAATGAGGTATGTGCAGGAAGCCCAACATGTGTTGTAACGTGTGCATGTTTTTCTGAGCTCTCTTCATGTCTTCCAGATGGTGGTACTCGGCTTGTTTCTCCACCAAGGGTCTTACTTTCGTGACTTGTGGAACATTCTGGACTTTATAGTGGTTAGTGGTGCTCTGGTGGCCTTCGCCTTCACGTAAGTGCCCCCTTCACCACCCCTCACCCTCCTCTTGATCACCTTCACCCACCACCCACACACATTGCACCATCCACAGAAAGGCCCAGGGTGTAAAGCTCAGTTAACCAGACAATCCTGATCTATCTCTGTCCCTCTTCCCTATAGTTTTGTCTCAGCCTGGTGTGTCTAGAAAATCCTTATCCTATTCCTCTTTTCTGTCAGCTGTTGCTTTCTTCCTCTTGTAATTTTTTTTTTTTTTTACATTCTTTTAATTTGTTCTGTATTTCTTTGTTCTCTTCCTCGGGTATTGTCTGCTCTATTCATCTCTGTTGTTGTTGATCCTTCTTGAGGACACTGTTTCTCCTCCTTCATGATCAAACACAATTCATGTCAAATTTACATTTCAGTTTGTTCATTGCTCAGCATCACATATTTAATCCCATCATCAAGTGGTCTTTCTCTACATAACATTTCCACCTTCATCTGTCTACCAAGCCCTCATCTTTTACTGAAATATGCCCACATGTGTCTCACCTGATTGTCCAATCTCTGATCTACACTCTAAAACAAAACAAAACAGCCTCCGAAATATTTTTTTTTTTAGTGTTTTTGGACTATTGGGACTTCCCTTTGGTTCCAAATGATAGTTTTACTGCCAAAAATGTCAACTGTATTGGAAACATTATTATTGCTGATATGCAAATACGTTTTTAGAGTGTAGTGGCATCATCTCTAATCTCCTTTTCCTTCCAAAACCACCAATAGTCATGAAAAGAACTAACCCTACATTACTTCCCTAACTGTTTTATAAACTCTTAATCCGCAAATTTCTCCTTATAAACAATCTTGCAACCCATCTTCCTTGCCTGTTCCCTTATTCTCCCTTATTTTTCAAATCATGCCAACCTGATATTTCCACCAACCAGGCCGTGAGTCATCCCTTCCTCTTATTTTGCATCTTAACACTCTAGTTTTGGTCCTACGAACTACTTTTTCTTACCACCACACCTCTTAGACCTTCCATAGATCACACACCCCTTCAAACTTCTTATTCCTAACATACAGCAAGTAGAAAAACTGCACATGTGGATGCTGACTTGCTCTGCCACCTAATTGTTCTACCCTCAAAGAAATGCAGGCCTCTTTAACACCTCCATTAAGGGTTTATCAAACAACTAACATCTTGATAGTTTTGACAAAATTCCAACAAATTACTTTAGATTATTATTACTTTTTTTATTCAATACACAATCCATTTAAATAAATGTATTGCTGTTTGAGTAAATCATTATTTTATTTGGTGACAATGAAAGTAGAAATGTAAATTTGTATCTTCTACTAAAAGATTCAATGCATTTTACTAGCTTTACATATTTTTGTGTATATGTCTGTACGATCCACACTTCCTAACAATATCCACGTGAAGTATGTAATACTTCAGTGAATAATATACCGTATTTTCGGGGCTATAGAGTGCAACTCACTATAAGAAGTGCCCACAAAATGTTTTGACAAAACTTGAAGAATACTTATATAAGCCGCAATACTGCATGGGGGTCCCAAAGAATCAGAATCAGAAATACTTTAATAATCCCAGCGAGAAATTACTTTCGTTACATTACTCCATCTGTAATAGAGTGACTATAGGACCAATTTAAGATAACACATCTTCATACAATATATATATAAAATTAAGGGGTCCCCGCTCCATGTCGCCATCAGTTTGGGGATCCTTGACCTGGAAAACGTTGAAGACCCCTGGTCTAAAGCATGGGGGAAAAAGTACAGTAGCAGCTCATATCTCGGAAAATATGGTAGTTTAATCAGATGAAAGACTTGCGTATTTTTAATGAAATCACTTGCTTATTGAGAAACTCATTTAACAATATAATCACATTGATATCTAGTGGTTTATAGTAATAAAATGGAGGTAGAAAGCACCAGTTTGTAGCATGAATTTGAGAAGGCTTAATTTGACCTGTTAACTGTAGAAACTTTAGCTTTATAGTTTAAGCTTAGCTTTTTTTCTTCCTTTTCATTTTGAAAAGGAAAGTTAAATGATCCTGGTCTACAACAGCGTTGTTTTTTAGTCTGTTTGTAATAAAATTTTGTTTTAACATCTATAGCATAAATAATTTTTACGATCCCTACTATGAGAAGATGTGAAAGATTCAAGTGAGATTTTACCTAAACTTTGTGAATCAAACAGATTAATCCAGGTCCAGCCAGTAAAAACCCTGGTTTTCCTTCATCCTATTCACTTAATCAGATGATTGGCCCCCATTCTATTGTGAAGCTAAAAATGGTTGCATCTGATCTCTGTACAGGCTTTTAACTTTGGAGATAATTTACTCTGTGGAAGTTTAACCTGCTCTGATTTGTTACATCTCTAAAAGGAATTAATAAGGAGTGAATTGTAAATAATAAATGCAAATAAATCTGAACAAATGTCTTGGTCACTGTAATAAAGAGCAGAATTAGTGTATCTTTTTTTTTCCTGATGGGAAGAATCATAATAACCTTAAAAACTTTTCTTACAAGGTTAGAGCTGATCAAGACGTCTTTTCTTGCCAGTTTAGGTCATGGTTCACCTTTCTGCTGTATGTTAGGAGCAGATACCATTTACCACTATTCCCCTTGAATCAAACCTCCCATTCTTGTACGGTTCTGTCCTTTTATATTCCTTCATGTTACAAAATCCATCAAACATTTATCTCAGCAACCGACCCACAAAGAATCATTAAACCAGAGATCATATCTCCCCAACAAATCCACACCACCACCTCCTCATTCGCCCATATTCCCTTGCTGGAGGTCTAAGTCGATCAGTTTGTGGGGGTGAGGGCATCCCAGACACCTTTAACCCTTTAAGTGCCCAGGCTATCCATATGCCACACAGAAGAAAGCTGGCAGCAGGACTTCATCTCACCCTCTTGCCCCCGATTTTTTTTTACCAGCACACATTCAAACCTAAACACTCACACACACACACTCTGGTACTCAAGTCTGACTTTAACGAATCTGGAGGCACAGGTATTTAACTCTCTTTCCTTTGCACGACCTGGGAAAGTACAGTAGAAGGGAGGGGAAGGGGGAAGCATGCTGGGGTGGGGTGTGGTGGGTGGAATGGTTTCTTATTCTCACACAGCGTTGATATATTGAGTAAAAACTGAGTTTTGGGAAAGTGTTGTCATCCCTAATTTCTGTGTATTTTGCTTGAAAGAAGTTAAGCTTTCTAAGGAATATTTTGCAGTTGTCTTAAATCCTTTTTTTCTTTGGACTTTTTCTGCCTTTTAATTATATTAAGTTGAGTCTGTTTTTTTATTTTATTAAATGTCTGTTGTTGGCCTTATATTTTGGACCAGTAATACTTCAGGCATGAAAAGCTTCCTTAACTCAGGGATTAAACCAATCTTGTGTTGGAACTTGTTTGAGGCCAAATGTGTTACCTTATTTCTTTATAACACCTCAACATTGGCTTAATGTGAACTTTTGTCATGTATTTGAAAATAATTGTTAAAAAAATTTTCAGCTACCGTTGGTAACAGCAGCTGGGCAGCTTCAAACTGAAAGTCAGCATGCCATACTGAAAATTAAAACTTTACATCAACTTTACTTTAAATATTCATGATGATATAAGTCATCATTAAAAATGCACTCATATTTTTTTAAAATGTTGAATCACAGAAAAATATCTGAGAGTAGCAGAATATTCAATTGAATTCAATTTAGTTTATATAGCGCCAATTGACACCATGTCTCAGCCAGAGACACTTTACAGAGATAATTCAATCTAATCATACAGACAGAATGTTATACGCAAACTCTTTCATTAAATACAGCAAAATAAGCCTTCCCAATATTAGGATCTTTGATTGGGATACTTCTGCCTCTAACGGCCTTTCTGACCTTTTGCATCTTTAATAATTATCATGAATGCATTGAATTGTGGGCATCTCCAGCCGATAGACTCCATCCATTACGCTATATTTTTATACTGGCATGCAAAGTGTTTATGAGGTGCAATAGAAAATCCAGTCCTTTGAAAACAACTGACACATAATCAGATATTGTGACAATTAAATATTTTGCTATCCTTAGTTATAAGTCAATGCTGCTAATTTCATCTCCAAAACAAACACCTAAATAAAAGCAGCATATTGGATTTGCCCGTCTTCCTCAGACCCTTTGCTTCTTTAACCCTTTACCTACTTCCATTTATCTATTTTTGTTTGTTTTGTGAACAGATTGTGCAAGGTATGCCAGAAGCATTTTCTTAAAAACACTTTATGATTATGACTGAATTTTTTTATTTTTTATTTTAATGAATCAACAAGTTTCTTTATTGACATAGACATCAAAAAAGTAATTACTGTCTGTCCTCTGTCAGATCCTTGCTATTTTGAGAAAAATAGCATGAGAAAAAAACATTACAGGTCTGATGTATCTACATCTTTTGAAGTTTGTTTTCTGTAAATAAGTATTTGTTGATCTGGTATAATTTTTGTGGACAAAACCACCAGGAATTAAAATAAAAAGTTCAAGGAAAAGGTTTTAAAGACAAAAATCTAATTGTCTTCCTTAAAAGTAAAACATAAAAGAAACAAGGGATGACTTCAAACTCTTTCCGGTACTGTATATTTAACAGATGCCTGTATGCTAATGAAAGTAAACATGGAAGTGCAGGAGCCAGATAGAGGAGCTTGTGCATCCATGCATGTCTGCAGTAGTCACTGCATGAACCTGAACCTGCGATGCAGTACACGGCATCACATGTTCAGCACATAGAGTCAAGCTCAACTAAAATATCTTTGGTAAAACGTGACTTATATATACTGTCAAAAAGAGTTCAGATCAAAAGCAAAGCAATTTTAGACGAAGCAGCACTGCCTGAGACCACGAGTGAAAATACATAAGTGGCGCAAAGACACTTGGATTGCTTGAGGTGCCAGAAATGCAGTGGTAGATGTTTAAATTGAAATAGCTTACTCTTATATATTACTGCTGCACTGGGTCTTATTTGGAGCTCTCCATGCAGAATATATTTCTCTCTTTTTCCTGGAGGAAAAAAATCTTCCAAAATACTGTTGCAAATCCATTCTTAAAGACAAAAAAAAATTGTCATTTTAAAACATGCACATAATGCCTTTTTAGTATTTTATTAGCTTGAGCAAATTCTTAAAATGTATTCTTTAAAATAACAAAAGAGAAGAAAGTTTATTTTAATGTTTGGAAATGAACAACTGCATTTTGAATGAATTATAATTTGTTTAACAGCCGACATATAAATCTGGCATTATTGCAATAATAAAGCTCCAAATCCCTCCATATGGTTAACGACTTATTCCTTAAAGACAAACTCAGAAAGAATTTTTTTATTTATGGAATAAGTTAAGATATTAGTTATGATTGATAGATATTTTCTTCTGTTCTGAAAAAAATAAGCTGATGGTAGACATTTGAATTAATCAGCCTTCGAGAGCTACAGTAGAAGTTACCTACTGATCTACTGCTTCATAACCTGAAATATGTAGTTTTTAAACTGTATTTAATAGAAACACAGAAACTGACGCAGATTAATTCAGGATAAAAAGGATAAAAAGAAGCATCACAATATGACTTATTAGTCTACAGTGCCCCCTAGCAGACAGGTTTGTTGTAGCAGTATAAAAATCACTCCACTGCTCCACCCTGCACAGCATGACTTCCCTCTGCAGGACATCTCCTCCTTTCTTTATCTGTTGCTTTTCCCTTTTCCTACCACCATTTTTTTTTTTTTTTGGGCTTTCCTCTCCCCCTGCCCTGATAGTGTATTTATTCTTACACTGCTACTCTTCCACCTCTGCCTCTTTTTTTAAAGCTTTGCCTCTTATCATCTGCTACACTAGAGTACAGTGCTGCTCAAACAGGCTTCACACACCTGCAATTTCCCTGTGAAGCATGAAGTTATATTTAACCAGATAACCGGAAGAAGCGTTGTACAGATTATATTTAGCATGGAAACAGTACAATGGCTTCATGTCTGTGTGTATGTGTGTTACAAACACAATTCTACTGCTTTTGGCATTCTCCAAACAAATGCTGAATGTTTCAAAGTCATATGACTTTAAAGTGCATGTAGTGAGAATACTCTGTGAGAATGCCTTTTACTGCTATTGATAGCATGTGTGTACGATACAATACACACAAATCCTGGTTTCTTGAATCTCCGCTCATGATAGATGAGCGAATGCACTCTTAGGTCAAGCAAACCTGGAAATGATCTCTTGTAAAGACTTAAAGTTAAATATATGTATATATATATATATTTCTGTACAGTTGTGCATGCTGAGGAATATTTTTGCAAACCCCTCCAGGTGCTACTGGTATAATGAGGACAATTAGTGCTGAAGGTCTGTTCTAATTGGTCATTATAGCGTTATTCAAGGAGGAAAGGAAGAACATGAATGCAATATTTTAGTTCCAGTTTACAAGGCTTATAGTGGGCCAGAGGAAAACATGTCTACTGAAAGAAACATGTAATTCTAGACTCTCAGAAGCTATATTCAAACAATTGTTATTTGTTTTATTTGTGGATCCTGGAAAGTACAGTATTTATAGAATACAATTCTTGGTTTTAACAGAAAACTATGGGTATTACTATAGTCTAAACCAGTAGATTGATGCTCTGAACTTCCATATCAATGCGTTTTTTTTTGCGCCATGATTGTTTCTCCCACACGAAATTTCGTATTGTATACACTCCGTGTATAAAAATGACAATAAAAGTTGTTTAAGTCTAAGATTTAAATATTTAAGCAATAGTATATCTCTACACGTATGATCACCTCGGATATTTTACAATATTTTTTTTGACAAAAAATGCTGCCAATAATTGGTTTGAGGTACAATTGGCTGTACATTGGCTTTTTCAATAATTAATTAGTTGTAAAACAGGTGTCTCTCAATAAATTAGAGATGTGATGTTTCCTGTGAATGTAGAATGATTATGGCTTGCACCCAGTGGAATACCCACATAAACCAAATAAAAAAATACAGTCTATTGTGAAGAATATCCATGTGCTTCATGTTGGTGGTGGCCCCTTCCGCTTGTCTGTGATCATTTTGTTGAGTTTGCTGGTTAATCAATCTTATTGAGATTAAAACTACTTAGGTATTGATTACTTGAGTAGAACATTTTAATCATACAATAATTTAATGCTACAGCAAAAAATATAAAATTCTGTGCATGATATTATTTTTGATATTTGGAATAATTACACCAAAAGTTAGTAAAAATGAATCGCTTCATTATAAAATAACAGATTCAAGCAAAGAGAAAGTTCACTTTTTTTACATCCATTTTCCACATAATGTATGGAAGGTTTTAAACACATATATGTAGGGGAAATATTATTATTTGAACAGTCTGAGGTTCTTTGAGTGACAATGTCCTCTGATTATGTCCACTTGACATCCTCATGACATTGTTGGAACTAATTACCACCTCTGAAGATATACACTCCAGAAATGATCTAGAAATATGTACAAATTCTTAAATTAAGTGTACTGACCCTTAATTTAAGTAGGTAAATAAGATGGTTTGCCAATGGAATTAGTATTTTTACTCTTTCAATAAGATAATTAGGAAAAATGCACTTGAAATAAGATGCTGTCGTTTTTTATTTTAAATGTAGATTATCTTGTTTTATTGGCAAAGTGTCTCACTAACCTGCTCAATTCAAGAAATAAATGCACTTATTTTAAGAAAAAATAACTTTTTTTCTTTGCAGTGTGGCACCACAAATTTTTACCTGAAGCAAATTAAACTCTTTTATAAGTCAAAATGAGTACTTCAATTTTCTAAAAATAAAAAACTAAATTAAAGAATCAGGGTTTTTTTTAGTTGCAAGCCATAGTCATCAAACTGACCAGAAATAGACACTTGGTACGGATAATTTCCAAGTATGTAACGAAGCAATGAATTTCAATTTTCTGATTAAAAATATTGAAATGAAAGTACTTTTGGATGATGTATTAATTTATAGAGATGCACCTGTGTGATATATAAAGCAGTGACCTTTGACCTTAATTATGAACTCATCGCTGTTATTCCTCTGATTTTATCAAGACATTAGGGCGTCATTAGCTCAAAGAAAGTTAGGTCAAAGTGATTTGTTAAAAAGCTATTTTAAAAGCCCCTTAGATATAATGAATAAGAGGGCTTTGGTCACGAAAGATGCACCTTTACTGTTTTAGACAAACAGGTTACGCGTATTTAAATCAGGTTAGCTATTAGGAAGACAGGATATTACACGAGAGGCATTATGGGAAAAAACATGTTTGTTAAAAGGTAGCTGAGGTATATTTAATTAGATATAGTCATCTTGCTGTCCTTCCTTCTTTGTCTGTCTCTCATATAGATGTATATTTTGTGTTTCTACCAAACCCCCTTCTCTTTCTCTCTCTCTCTTTTGTCTTTTGTTGGTCTGTCTCTATCAATGTGTGTGTTCTGTGTTTGTGTCTTTCCATGTGTTTTTCTCTATCCTCTTGTTCCTCCGTCTTTCTCTCTGTCGCTGTCACCTTGACTTTCGCTGTCACCACCTCCGGTGAAACCCGACAGGAGCAGCACCCGGTAAAGTTCCTCCTCTGTCCTCTGCTCCCCGTGTAAAGTTACCGAAATCACGTTGGCTACTATCTCTTTCTTTCTTTGTGCTTCTTGTCATTTGTGCTCCTTCTCAGTGTATCACTGTGCTCACACTCTCAAATCAACAGTTTGATTCTCTGTTTTGTTTTATTTTTTTGAGACAACTCGGAAGGTTCTAGGAAAGCACCAGAATTTACCAATAATGATTTCATACTTTTGCCTTACACATCAAAACCATACCATGCTAACATGTATAAAAATATTTCCACACCATTGTACTGTTAATAATTAACATAAAAAGTCAAAGAAATTTTAGAAAAAGGATCTCAAAAGCAGTAGCTTTTCCCAAACAGATATATTTCACAATAAGTTATCCGAACCTCTCAGGTAGTTTCATGGGTTTGGCGAAGAGGACAAACGGCTGCTAAGACAAAAGGGGAAGATAATCAAAAGTAAGAGGCAGAGATCAGACATAAAACTTCATATTAGTTTTATATAAAATTATTTAATGGCTCTTTCTAATTCAGTCGGAAACTTGCAAAATATTCTGTCCTTGGATAAAGAAATTCAAATGTTTGGCAAACAATATTAAATGGATTTAAAAGGCAGTTTCAAACATAAGCTTTACTACACAGAAGAACATACCAGTGGTAACATGGTGGTGTAAATGTGATGATTTGGAGCTAATCTTCCACTTCAGGTTCCAAATGACTTCAGTTAAACCAAGGAACCAATATCAATAGTTTTTAGTTGTATCCTGAAAATAATTCTTCTTTTAGGGCCAATTTAACTTATTTTAGTACTTCCATGAAGGTTATAACTTCTAAACGAAAATTGAGCCCTAAAACTCTGATTGACAAATTTTGTCAACATTTACAGACATGTGAACATGACATGAGTCATGTCCTTTCAAATACTGATGCAACAGACTTCATAACCAGCTACTATAAATAATAAGAGATACAGAGGTATGAACTGAGCTGTCCTATTTATGTGGATGCAATAACGATACATTTATAAGAAATATTGGCTGCAAATCCACTAAACATGAAGTGCATGAAAGTGTTTAAAGGTTTTCAAGCAATTCATCTAATAAGCATTTTCAATCCATCCATTCACATTAAAAGTGTGCATAATTTTTAGCTAGTTACCACTCCGCTAGGCAGATCTGGGATGCTAAACCCTCAAAACCCAGATTTTGGGAACAGATTGCATTTGTCATTCAAATGATTTTTGCAGCATAATAGTTTTAAGATTAAAATACAAAATCATTTTATACAGTAATCTAAACAAAGAATCCTATTGCTACAATCACAGCTTTATCAGGCGAACATAACTACTGTATTTGAGGCCACAAGGATGCAGCCATTTCCTACACCTTTGACCTTACAGGGCTTTACTTTAATTCTGTAAATCTGTTTTCATAGAGAGACTTCTGTTCTGCACACATTTAAATGAGGAAGGCCTATTGATTCTCTCCATGGCGAGCACACAACACCTACACAGCGAGACTTAAAGCTGAAAGACTCCAACTCAATCAATCAGCACTAAATTAAGCTGTCATTCATTTTCAGTCACAGGAACTGAGTTCATAGTTTAAGTGCCAACCTTGATAGACGGCCTGTCTCCTGCGCTGACTTGGCAAGCGTCCACTTCAGTCTTTCTTTGTATTTCTTCAGAATGGCCGAGCCACTTACTGTAAAAATCAGGTGTTCTATTTATTGCCTTATTGGCATTTTCCTTTCAGGAATTTGGACCATGCACAAAACGTTATCGTCTTGGTATGAGCAAAAAGGCTTGTCTTTAAATTATCGCTTTCTGCTCCTTATGATTCTTTTTTTTTTTTTTACAACATGAGATGTTGTCTTCTGTGTGCAGCATCACAGGCCCAAATATTCCCCGCATAGCCTCCAGCTCTAGCCTTTGAAACTTTTTAAGTTATCCTTTTTACACACTACAAAAACAATCTAGAAATAAGTAAGAATTTCATAAATTAAGTGCATTTATCCTTACTTTAAGTAGGTAAATTAGATAGTTTGCCAAAGGAATGAGTATTTTTACTCTTATAATAAGACAATTAGATAATATGCACTTGAAATAAAACAATGTAATTGTGTTTTCTTATTTTAAATCTAAATTGTCTTGTTCCATTGGCAAAATATCTCTTTTACCTCCTCAATTCAGGAACAAATGCACTTATTTAAAGAAAAAATTACTTATCTAGATTTCGATTTTTTCCAGTGCAAAAGAACAATAATGAGCAGGATCTTTTTTATAATTATTTTTAAAGCACTTAAAGAGAGCTATGTGAGAAGAAACGTTTTTTTTTTTGTTTTTTTTTTACATACTACATCTATGTAAAGATACTTTTGGGATTATTCCAAAGTAATCCTAGAGGTTAAACATTTGAACTTCATCATTTCATATCTAAAATGTTCACTTCCTTTGAAGAGTTGAACAGCATCTCACTGATAAAGAAAGAAAGAGGTTTGGCCGGGCACTCCACCGGGGAGATGCCTGTAGTTATGCAATACGTGACTGCATATTTTTGATGATTGTCATATCTAACAATGATGGTGCTTCGTAGTGTCCATGAAACCAAGACCTCAGACAAGGGATTGAATGTTTTCTCTCGTCGGTTTCATGTTTGACTTTTTTATTTGTCTGCAAAAAAAAAACAATCAATGCACTTTTTTTAAAGGCATTTCGCAATTTCTTATTTTTAATTAAACCAATAGGTTAGGATGGGAGTCCTTGTGACTAGTCTGCTATGAAGCATCTATTCTGCAGTCTAACTTTTAAGTTATGTTGTTTATGTTCCCTGCTGAAACACTAGGGGGAGCAGCAAAGGCAAAGACATCAGTACAATCAAATCCCTGCGTGTGCTGAGGGTGCTGCGTCCACTTAAAACCATCAAGCGTCTCCCAAAGTTAAAGGTAGGCTGTGCTGATTTTTTATTTTATTTATTTATGGGGTCTGAATGTGAAGTTGTTTGAATTTTTTTTAGTTTAAAAAATTGTCTTTAAAGCTCCAAATGTATTGAATTGAAGGGGGTTTTTTGTCATATCTTTATAGTTGCTACATACCCTTACATTAGTCCAGATGACACAAACAGCTGTTTCGTAATTTCAATTTATTTGTATTTTATTAGCCTATAAATGTTCCTATGCCTGCTTTAAAATGGTGCAGTAAGATGGAGAATTGTATGTTTTAAACTGTAACTTTATATTATTGTCAAGGTTAGTTTTGGTAGAGGACCCAAATGCAGAGGCAGAGAGGCTGAGGAGATTTCTTGGGAGTTTAATGGGGCAAAAACAGTAACAAAGGCAGGAATGCAAAAATCCAACTAATAATCAAAGGCAAACCAGAACTATGGAGACATCTGGGGAAAACCAAACACGAGGAGCCAGGGAGAGACGAGGAATGTGGACAACAGCATGGGAGGACAGCAAAGACAAGGAACCAACAAAGAGTGAGAGCAGAGGGAGAGCATATATAGCAGAGAGAGACAAAGGGAGGGCTAACGAGCAGACAAGGAACATTAAACATTCTTTTACAGCCGTTTATGATCATTACATTGTCACAAGTACAGAGCCACAAAATGAGCTCTCTGCATTTAACCCATTCCCTTTGTGGAGCAGTGGGCTGCCATTGTGCGGCGCCCAGGGAGCAGTGTGGGGTTAAGGGTCTTTGCTCAGTCTGTGGCATTGGGGCTGGAACTCAAAACTTCTGGATTCCAAGCTCTATGCCCTAACCACTAGGCTGCCATCCCCCTTGGTGCTTCAGCATTGATGCCCAAAAACACAGCAATCCTGGCAAGATGTGTGCCAGCTGAGACAAATAAACACTTTAGTGAAAAATATAATTTTGTTGCCAATAGTATAAGGGTGGTGTGCTCATGATTTCAAAAGGAAAAACCCCATAACCAAGAAATGTCTATATGTATAAGTTTATAATTTTTTTATGCTTTTCTTGTTTTTTTTTTTTTTTTTAACCAAATCTTTTAGACATGAAATTACAGTAGTGTGATAATCATGACCAACAGAGAACCATGCCAGCCCACTTAGACTCAACAAGCTTATTTAGTGTCTTGATTAAAAAAACTTGAGTATAAGAACTTTTTTTTTTTTTTACTAACCACCCTAACATTCAAACGTTTCTGTTTTTCACTTTGCAGGCAGTTTTTGACTGTGTGGTGAACTCCTTGAAGAATGTGTTGAATATCTTGATTGTCTACATGCTCTTCATGTTCATCTTCGCTGTTGTGGCTGTGCAGCTGTTTAAGGGCCGCTTCTTCTACTGCACAGATGAATCCAAAGAGTTTGCACGGGACTGCAGGTCGGTTAAGAAAAATTACAAATAGAATATACATTAATTCTTTGTCAAGCTAGTGCATACTAATTTTTTTATATAAAAACTTTATAACCAAAAGCTTTTAGTGTTTCATTTCACATTGGAGTAATTTTATGACTTTTGCAGACATACAGGCTAGTAGAATTCAGAAGCATGAAGTTGTCTGTCCGCATTTCAGTTTTTGTTTTATGATACCACTAAGAGTCACTGGGTAATATTTTAAGAAAAATGTTAATGTTTGGTTGAATTTGTTCCTTTTTCACTTAAAGGGGCGAATATTTAGTCTATGAAAAAGAAGAGGTAAAAGCTGAGAAGCGGGAATGGAAGAAGTACGATTTTCACTACGACAACGTGGCTTGGGCCTTGCTCACCCTCTTCACCGTCTCCACCGGAGAGGGGTGGCCACAGTAAGTGGACGGCGCACACTTACCATAGAATACTTTTACACCATAAATACTTTAATATAAAGCAGAAGATCCTTCTCAGATAATTGTTGAATGAGTAGATGAATGTAAATCACCATTACATCAGTAAATGTAAAATTTAATATTACATTTAATAACTAAAGGTTTCATTTAAACATTATTAAATAAGTACATGTACATTTAAATGTGCCATGAAATGAATAAATAAAAAAATAAAATAATGAAAAGTGAAAAGAAATAAATAAATTTCCTATTGCAAAAAGCAATGTATCATTTATTTTTTTTGTTTAATACATAATGATGCAATAACATAAAAAAATCATATATACCTTTTTAAATTATGTTGCAATTTTTGTTAGATACATAGTTGAATACATACTCCTTTATTTTCATGTGTTTATTTATTTCATAATGTCTGCACAGCTGACTTATCATGAGTATTTAAACTGTTAACATCACCCATCAAACTCAGTGGGAGGGATTAGGACTGAAACCATGAGATCTTATTGGCTGCTTCACATCGTACAAGACAAGACTGTGTCTTCCTGTTAGTTTTTTTGACTCTGAGGTCAATATTTTTCAATAGAAAGTGCAGAAATAACTTCAACAATGTGTTGAAATTTATTAACCACACTGAGTTAGAAACTCCAGCCTCCATATCCCTCATTCCTTTTGTAATATCCCTGATAGGTTTAGAGAGAGCTCACTGTGGTGTGAGCTAGGATCAGTGTTAGCGCTGCCTACTGACTAACACTGCTCATGTTCTCTCCAGTGTTGGATTTAATGCATGCTTACTGTATAGTTATCCTAATCAATATCTTTTTTTTTTCTTCCACCCACAGGGTGCTAAAGCACTCAGTGGACTCCACTTATGAGGATCAGGGCCCAAGCCCGGGATACAGGATGGAAACGTCCATCTTTTACGTGGTGTACTTCGTTGTCTTCCCTTTCTTCTTTGTAAACATCTTTGTGGCTCTCATCATCATCACCTTCCAGGAACAAGGGGATAAGATGATGGAGGACTACAGCTTAGAAAAAAACGAAGTAAGGGACTACCTGGAAAATTTTATGCAGCCACTGGAAAAATATATGTTTATTCTGATATTTATTTTTTAAATCCTTCTCCAGAGAGCCTGTATAGATTTTGCTATTAATGCCAGACCTCTGACTCGCCACATGCCAAAGAACAAACTGAGCTTCCAGTATCGCATGTGGCATTTTGTCGTGTCCCCTCCCTTCGAGTACAGCATCATGGCTCTGATTGCACTCAACACAATAGTCCTAATGATGAAGGTATGGAACATTACAGTTATGTAAGCTTATACTAAAACACAAACTTTTTTTTTTTTAAACCTTCCCTCTTTTCTTTTCTGTCTTTTTATGTCAACAGTTTCAAGGTGCATCACAAAGTTACGATAATGTGCTAAAGTATCTAAACATTGTGTTCACCACCTTCTTCTTTATGGAATCTATACTGAAAATCATTGCTTTTGGTCCTTTGGTAAGTACTACGCAAGGATTCTTTTCCTGTCCCTGACAAACCCAGAGCTTGTGTTCTGCAGTCATGCTCCCCTACAGTTCATCACGGTGTTACTGTAATATCATTGTCTAGCACTGTTTAACTTGTCTCGTCACTGGGCACCTTCACACTTCTCTCTCTTTCAGAATTACTTCAGAGATGCCTGGAACGTTTTTGATTTTGTCTCAGTCATTGGAAGCATTACTGATATATTGGTAACAGAGTTTTGGGTAAGTGTTGTGCTCGGATCTTCTCCAAGAAGACATTT
>NW_015150549.1:51137-85119 GCF_000732505.1 Cyprinodon variegatus
TATATATATATATATATATATACATATATATATATATATATGTGTGTGTGTGAATGAAAAGAGCTAGTTTTCTTGCAGGCTGGCTCCAGGTCCTTTCACCCTTTCACCATTAATTAGTATTAGCATAATGACTACTATGTAACCCCGATCTATTGCATATAATTTTACTCAGCATTTTTATATACTTTTTGGTCTAGTTGTCTACTTTGAACAATTATGGGCTAAATTATTAGAAAACAAGTTTAGATCTCACATGTATTTTGTTTGGGTTTTGTTTTAGATCCCCATTTGGAATAGTTTGCTCTTATGATTCTGACCTCTGATCCAACCAAATTAATCCGTTGCGTAGTAAAACCTTAATTCCTCACAGGGAATTAAAGGTAGAATATAAAAAGTTACACTGAATCATCATTTGTCAAAGTGGGTACAAATTTAAAATATCACTGTAGGGAATCTCCTGGAAACAACTCAATTTCCTTCCCGAAAAAGTTGATTCTAGATTTTTTCTAGTACAAAGCAACCAAAGTTGCTAGATTACTGTATGAATGGCAAACGGGTGAAATGACCAGCCACCTCTAAAACCCATATAAATGTAATGCTAGTGCTGGACCAACATTAAACATTAATGGGTTTGTAGCCGCCTAGAAAGTTAATGTCAAGGTAAACGGCTTTACTGTGATTGAAGGAACTGCTTGGTGAGCTCAAGTTGCAAGTCTGAATGCAAGAAGCTCAGTATTTTGAATCACTATTATTAATCTCAGGTTAATCTTTTTGTATACTAGGCTGTCACTGTTGTGTGCTTTTATTTTTTTTATGTTGGTCTTTAAACATTTGAGACTATATGATTTGATAACCAAATAGTTAAGAGGGTATTTCAGCCTCTCTCTGCTGTGCACTCCTGCCACGATTTTCACTTAAGGTCAAAAAATAGGACTTAGGTTTTAGACAAAGATAGGTTCTTCTAAATGTCCACTTTGAATCTTTTTGTGGGGATTTTAGTTTTTGGATTTTTTCTGTGTAGTTCTGTTTATGAAACAATTTATAACAAAACCATGAATCTTTTAAAGGTTAAGAAAAACATTACTGGTGCTGTATCTACATATAACAGGTAACTTTATATACTTTTTTTCGTTGAATGATATCTTCCAAATTCTTAAATACTAGGTGAGGAAAACACCAGAAACAGTCATAAGTACCAGTTGGTGTGAGATTATCATGGCATTAATAATACAGGATCAAAATAAGGTTTATTTTGCAACGTTTATTTTGTTTTTTCTAATATTTTCTCTCCACTGTTGCTACATAGATGCAAGGTATAAGGGCTTGCTGCAATGTACCCAATGTAACGACTGTCACCAAACGCTCATCCAGGGGGATTTGATGCTGCAGTACAAATAAATGACTGGATATATGATCCATGCATGATGCTTTTCTTTAGAAAAAATAAATAAAAGCCTTTTTAACCACTCTGTTCAAGTGCCTTAAAAAGACACGAGTTGTGAATTGGCGCTATTTAAATAAACTGAAATGAATCAATGACCATAATAATTGACGCAAAAGAGATACTTTTGATAAGTTAAATTTATACCATGAATTTACATGAACTAATAAGTTTTTTTCAAATGGTAAAGCAGCCATTCTGCTGTAAACTTTGCTATTACAGTTATAATAATGTTGTCTATAATAGCTGTTCATTATTTTGTTTTTAATCACCTTCTATTTTCAAGATGAAATGAAACACATGAATTGCTTTTTTAATGCATGGTATAACCGGCCAGAAAAATCTACAATCCCTCTGGCACTTTCTTTGGCATCCAATTAGAACTTTGATCTGTGAGACCAGGTGACACAAAACTAGTAGTTCATAAATGATAACTTTTTTAACTCTTTGTATATGTTACTTTAGATAACTTTCCCATTCCTAAGCAGCACAGTCTAAAATAGTAATTTAACATTAAAGTGAGTCACAAATAGAATTGCACCAAAAAGTTTGTATCAAGCAGGTTCATGTTTCCATTCCTTTGAGATCGCTTTTATTTTATCACCAGGTTAATAAAATCTGGAAAACTTAGCCAAGATATCTTCTATTCTTTTACCTATATCTTTATCTTTAAAGACTTTATCAGTGATAACACTGTGATTGTTGGGTGGGTTTGGCAACAGAGAGAAGCTGATTTTATTTTACTACAACCTTACTGCTGTTTTTGGCTGCTGTTGTTTTTCAGTACCTTTACATTGGTGCCTATAATGATGCCGTCTTCCTCTTCTATCTCTTTACATGCTTTCTTTAAACCTTTTCTACTCTGTTGGCACCCTTCGCCTCTTCTACTCCCTCCTCTTCTGATATAATCCATCCAATCAAAATGCACTATGAAATCCTTCATCGTGTTGTCCATCCATGCTGCGCCTTGACATGTGGTGGTGCTGTGATGATGATGATGGTGATGGTGTGTGTTTCGCCCCCATGGCTCTGCCCAATAAAACACACAACCAACCACCACCTCCTTCTTCTGAAAAATATGTTTAACCCACTCACGATTTAACCAAAAAAAAAAAAAAAAAAAAACTAACTAAAAATAATCTTCCTCACCATTCATCTGTCTACATCTTCGCACATGTAGAATCTGGTTGGTTTGTAATTTATTTCTCAAAGCTTCCTCCTGCACTCTCATTGGCCATGCAGTTCCCTGATTCATTTCTTATCCCATCCACCTGATCTCTCATGCGTTGACCTTTACCCCCAGTGCATGTGCTTCTTAGATGAGTCCTCTTAACTTTGCCTACAAATAAACTCTTGATAAGGTCTAAATAACCTTAGAGGGGAACAAAACTTTTTTATAGCCATTTTTATTCCATTAGATTCCAAGGTTACATCTGACATCTTAAATAACAAACATTCAAGCTGATAGCAGTTTAAAGGTAGATCTTAGCACCTGAAAAAGACCATGTTGGAGATATACAGACGTCTAGGTAGCCAGCTTAAAATACCTAATGCTATGAATGTAAAGTAATTACAATGTAATATAAAATGTAAAAAAGTGTAAAATAATATTACAGTGGTAATAAGCGGTTTGGTTGTTCTTGTTTCAAGTAATAATATTATTATTACTGATTACATACAAAATAAAAGCAATGTTTTCCAAAGGGCATCTGCTGAAACCGCTACAGATACAAATACTATTAAGAAATGTTAATTTATGTCTGTCAAAAGTATTTGAACCTGAAAAGACAATTATAGCATAATGCTACCCTTAACCTGTATCCACAGAACTTATCTACACCTTTAATGTTTCTGGCGCTGTTTGTTATTTAAGATTTATCTGGGATTCTGTTTATGTAAAAAAAAAAAAAATAAAAATTAACAGAGAGGTAGTCACTCCTTTTTAGTAGTTAGTGTTGTAAAAGGTTTGTGAAATGAAGTATAATAGACTTATCATGCAGAAATGTAGACAAAAAAAACAAATTTGCAGCAAATGGCGCTGCATGCATTGTATTCACATCTATATGATGCACATTCCTGGTGTGTGATGGAGGGCTAGCTCAGTACATAAGGAATACAACAGTCTAAAAACTGAAACCTTAAAATATCACCCTGACTGAGGAATCTACTCTGTCTATAAAGATGGTGAAAATAGAAAGTTGTGTTTTGAAATCGTAATGTTTGGAGTTAACAGAAAGAAACCATAACATACATTTTGACTTAAAATAAATTCTTCCTTCCTTAATTAAGACTCTGCCCACCAGGCTCCATGTTATCCAGGGCACTGACACATTAACAGGGCAATTAACTAAGACAAAGATGCATCCTATCTCATTCAGGGGATAATTGCACAAATACTAAATCTCTCTGGGTCCTGCAAAAATTTTCTGAAGTTTAAAGCTTAAAACATATCTAATAAAATGCATCCACCTATCAAGGACTTTGTTGCTTATCTGATTTAATTTGATAATTCAGTCATTTCAATCTTTTGATATAAAAATAGAAAAATACAAGCAGGAAGTCAAATTGAGTAGAGGATTCTATGCATACTGAAGGTATATTTTAGTAATCAAATCCTACCAGACATTGTTTATCTCTTTGTGACGTATAAGCTGACATATTGCACCTAATGGCGCATGCTTTAAGGTTCCAATGGGCTCAGCCCCATTGGCCTTCACTGGCCTGCATGTAGAGCAGCTATCAAGAAGTATGCTGCCATGCTATGTAATGTTTGCCCTTAGGCTGCATGCTAATTCCTCCATCTTCCCCTCCCTCTTTTCCTCCCCATGCTGGTTTTACAGCCTTGTCTGTCAACCATCAAAATGCAAAAACCCTCATTGAAAGTTTGGGTGTTTAGTATATTATAGTTTATTATTCATACTGTAGGCTGAGTGCATTGGCCAAGATCTGATACCGATCTGATACTGCCGTTGAATAAATGAACCATATACCTTGACATAAGCATTGTTAAAAAAAAAACTAACAAATTAACACAGATAAAAATAATCACTAGCTGCTTGATCTGTGTCATTCATCCAATAAAGATCCAGCTAATAAGTCAATATCGGAGCTGATATCCGATCCAAGTATCGAATCATTCACATCTCTAATTATCAGTCTCTAATGTTGTGAAAATCTGACCTTCTGATATCAATTGCTCCTGGTTCAATCTAACTTTAAATAAATATCAATGATAAAACATTTATTATGAAGTTAATACATTAAAAACCTGTTTCTCTGTCCATATCTAAAAATATCTTAAAGCAGTAAAATCCTTCAGGTTATATGACAGATGTTTGTAAACCCTAAGAAAAATGTGAATGTCTTCATTATTTATTTTGCAAGAGAGACTATAACTCACTTATGAGAAAATACATATTATCATATGGCATATGTTTGTACAAGATAAATTCTAACTAAAAAAGAAGCTATGCAAATGATTTATTATTAGAGAGAAAACAGCTCTGGTTTACTGGTATGTGCTACTTTACCTTCATAAATTTTCACTTACTGATTTTTACTGTTAAGGAGTCTTTTGTGATCAATGTTTGATTTGTTTTCATTTGTAGAGGAGTCCAGTTTAAACTTGATATTTAAGAGAGCAGGCCCTTTTGTACACAGCTTCATATATGAACAGGATTGAACTAGTCATTCAAATCGGAGCTATGATCTACAGGTTGAAGTTTACATGTTTAGCACAGTTAGTATAACTGATAGAGAATCTGTGTCTTGGATTTTGAAAACACTGCAAAAATGTCATAATCCAGAACCAAATAGGTTTAAAAAGTGATTCCACTGTGAGATAAAACAGAGGACTTTTAACTATTATACTATTAGCTTGTATTACTAGCTGACATACAGTATATATTCTGTGTTGTTGCTGTTACAGCCAACATACGCCTGTAGATATTTAAATTTCTAGAAACTATTTGCTCCTGTGATTCTTGTTGTTTGTCTTACTATATATGCTGTAATAATTCTGAAAATAACTCCTTGTATTCTCATCTATAAAAATAAAAAAACATATACTTTCCAGATTAATAATTAACCAAAACTTAAGGTCTTTGCTTTAGAATTACTCATATGGTATTTGATTGTTTTTGTCCTAGGGCTGAAATAATCTATCGGATAAATCTTGGTTAATCAACTCTTAAAGATAAATGTTAACTAATTTGGCAATTAAATACAACCAACTAATAGTAATCACCAAGACAAAGCTGCACAAATGATTTTCTTGTTTTCTGTTGAGGAAGGAGACGATTGTCTGTAATTTTCCTCAATCCAGAAGTCCTCAAGTCATAGTTTTAGATTCAACTGCTTTGTTTTTTTTTGTTTTTTTTTTCCCTATTTGATTAATAAATGAGTTTTTAAAAATTCATTATTAATATATCTATAAAAATCATTTGTTTTTTATACACACTTTCATATATACATGTGAGCGTGTGTATAGGAGTGTGTGTTCACATGCATGCGGTTGACAGGCAAAGTTTTCTGTGTTCCAGTCTGTATGTGGCCTGCTTGCATCAGCGATCAGTGCATTTGATTTAAAAAAAATACAGTATAAGATTGGATAATGACCTTGAAACTCTTTAAATCAGAAACCACCTTTCTTTCCCACTTATTTCTGTTTTGTTTTTTTTTTTGTTTTCTCTCTCTCTGTTATTTTCACTTATATCTAGGTACTTGTATGTTTGAGATGAAATACATTTTATGGGTTTTGACTTTTTTTGTTCTTCTCTCTCCTTCATTATTATTTTCAATTATGCCTTTGTTCTTCCATTGTTGTAGATAATAACTGTAAAGCTATTGTTGCTTGGTAAAACTGACAATTTGCCATGTTTGTGCTACAGAATAATTTCATCAACTTGAGCTTCCTGAGGCTTTTTAGAGCAGCTCGCCTCATTAAGCTCCTGAGACAGGGGGAAACAATACGGATCTTATTATGGACATTTGTCCAGTCCTTTAAGGTATTTAGGCATGAATAAATAAAGGACACATGGCCACAAAACATTCCTCATGAGAATGACCAATATTTTCTTTCCCTGTTTTTGTAGGCTCTGCCATATGTGTGTCTACTCATTGCCATGCTGTTCTTCATCTACGCAATCATCGGCATGCAGGTTAGTACTGATGTTCAAAAAGGTTTGGTGAAAATTACGCATTTCTATTTTCTGCCCCACCATGTTCGGGAATGAAACACTATTACCTGCTGTTGAGGTAGTTTAAACTCTCTTTTACAGTGTTTTTTTTCTTTTTTGAAGATTGTCTTTGAAACATTCTAGGATCTCAGATAACTAAATAAATCATTAGTCCCTCAAACAGAAAAGAGAATTCCCCAGTTTTCTTCTAATGGCCCTGTTACACCTTGACGATTTAGACAACCTATACCTGACGTACAAAAAAATCTGGCAAAAACGCTGTCATATATTGGATAAGTTATGGGTAAGTTTTGTATAAGTTATAAACACGCTGAATTATGCTTAAATATGCTGAAACCATATGCAAGTGTATGCCATAATTAACAGGTACGTTATCTGATCGTTGACATAAGTTACTCATAAGTCGTGGCATCTAGCTTATCCAAAATATACGAGTAACTTGTGCATAACTTATATGTAACTTATCAAGAACTTATCAAACTTATCGCATATCAACGTATCTGACATGTTCCAGACAACCTCTGAATGTGTTTCTAATATACAGCTACCATATAACGGCGTATTGGCAGCGTTTTGGTATGAAAAGGGTTTCCAGGAGGAAAACGTTGCTTCTCCTCCAGACTGCATCCACATCATATGGTTTGCGAGAAGATTAGTGTGATGGATCCTCTCTGCGTTCATGCCCACGTCGTTGTCCCCCTCAGGACATACTGAACACTCATTTCATGGGCATTGTGCTGCCACGTGTTATGCATAAGTCAGGCTGTCATTGGACATACGCTCTGGACTCGTTAAAAATACACTATGCATAGGAATAAAATTTTAAAAATACATAGAAAGTTCAGCGAATGCTAGCGTTTTAGAATATTCTGGGATGTCAGGCATATATGCTGGCTTAATCGGTAAGGTGTGACAGGGCCCTAAACACATAAATGACTATATGTGTAAAAAGTCTCCCAATCTTTGTGGCACTAGGAGTACATTTTGGTTTCAATATTCTTGTGTTTCAGCATTTTTTGGTTGTTTTCTTAAAGTGTGCTATGCAGCTGACTTCAGCATAGGCCCACCTCCTGCTGGCCCAGCAGTATGGAAGCTAACAGCGATGCTGCCACTGCATTGTTAACAACTCAGAAACTTTTTTTTCTATATTTAACGACTTTTCAGACCCCTGTAGTGACTGGTGACAAATCAAGCTACTTTTTACAGTTTTGTTCGATGCAACAAATGCAACAATCTCTCTGATTATTGCATTGTCTTCAATGAAGTTAGTGAGCAAGCCCCTCCCTTCACCAAAGCACAGAGACTCAGACGCAGCAGCTGCAGCCTGTGTTTGCAAGCAGAGCAACTCTCTCTGTTTCCCCATTGAACACGAGTCACATATGTGCAAAGCTTCCACTGACGCCCCCTCCGTTAATAAAAAGAATGTATCTAGAAAATTTAGCATATTTTTTTCTTTAAAAGTGTTGCAGTAAAATAGAACAACACGTGGCAGTGGTTTCCACGGCTCTGGCTGGCACGCACCCAGCATCTCAGGGTGGAGAAAAACGATTTTTTTTTTTTTTTCATCATATTTCTATGCTTTCACAACCTGAGAACACATTTATTTATACATGACATGGTCTTTATAACTAGATAAGAAGAATAGATGTTTTCAAGACAGGTTACCTATGGCCAGAAAATCAACATACTTTAACGGTTTTAAACTGGGGGAGGGAATACTTCAGGTTAGAGTCTTGCTAGCAGGCCTGATGACTGTTAAACTCTCCTGTTGAAACAGGAATAATGTTCAATCTTCCCATACCCATAAAGTATTTACATTTACTTTAGTAGCCTTTGGGATGGAAAAGGGCTAGTTTGAGTACCATGGTTTTAACTTTTACTTAATCAATATTGTTGGGAAGTATCAAAACTCCTATTTGAGTTTCATTTCTGGCTACTCCACACACCATGAGTATTTAGAGGTGTTTGGAGATGAAGTGAATTCATTAAACAAAAGATCTTATCAGTGAAAGTTCTTCACATTTTAACTTGTATACATGACCAACTGTAAGAATTGGTTTAATAATTTTAACATTGAAAATTTCACTTATAAAAGTGTTTCTTCTGCCTGCTATTTTTCATCTGTATTAATTGTATTTATTTGTATTATTTTTATTTTTACGCTGGTGAAGATTCACAGTCATCCAGGTCATAGTCATTCCAAAAAAAAAGAAGAGCAATTGAGTTAATCCATTCTCTGCCCCTGTGCAGGAGAGCGGAAGATCTTGTCTATTCAGCCAGGTCAATATTTCCCTTTTATGACCCCCTTTCAGACACTTATGCGGGTATGGGGCATTGCGGGTTGAGAAAAGAAGCCAAACTACCCCCACTCCAAAGGGGTGGACCCCTTTGTTCATTTTAATTTGTATATATTTTTTATAACAAAAACAAGGCTTTGTTGGGCTACTGTATAAAACCTCAAACTCAACGCTATTTCTGACATTTTGAATTGAGAATGCTTCCTGGATGGGAAGCGAAATGTCTTCAAACTTGGAAACAAAGTCAAGTAGATTATTTTTAATTTTCTCTTTTTTTTTGGAATTTGTCTTTAAGACCAAATTTACACATATTTGCACAAAATCATCTACTTACATAGTTTTTACATTAATTCATTTAACATTAAATCAGATAACATAGTCCAAAAAATACTTTTATTTTCTTTAAAAAAAAATTTTATGACTAATTTTACTTCTATACACCTCTGATTATACAGAACAGGTTGTCTCTCTTGAAAATGTAATGGACCAATATTTTAGACCATTTTACTGTCAAACTAAAAACTGCTTAATATCAAAACTAATCAGTATAGGGTTATAATAGAGAGAGAGAAAAAAAGATTTTCTGACTTGAAATGCAGGCATTAAAAACACCAATACACCTCATAATTCAAAGCAAAAAGAGTCAACTTTAGTATCAATAGATGAAAGTTACTGTTTCTTGTATTAGTGTTTATTACTAAAATTTGGAGAACTATTTCCAAAATAAATGGATGAATCTTTAAAAAAAAAACTGTATCTATGCTGTCATTTAGACAGAACCTCTTATTTGGAAGCCCTTGCATTTGTGTAGTATCTCTGAATTCCGTTTTAATGAAAGTAGAAGATGATAACAACAGTTCACCAATAAAGAGCAATTTTTTCTCCTCCTAAAGAATGTATTGCATGTACTACATCGTTTTTACTTTACTGCTGTTGCTCTGTGTTGAGTAATTTTCGTACCTGGGATGGCCCAACCAGGCTTTGATTTAAATGCTATAAAGGTTCTGTGGCGGGAGCTCAAGAATAGGACCATAGTGATACTTTTGAAACTCAAAGACTTGAAGCTGATCACAAAAAGTACATTAAAAGTATAAATAAAAACATCTAAACATCTAAAAAAAAATTTTGGCAACAATGTAAAGCATTTTGCCACTTTGATGTCTACAAAAATATGTTTTTTTTTCTATTATTAAAAAGTGAGTGTATAATTTCTGATCTGCCACTTGTGTTAAAATAAAAAATATTTTTGTGTTTATCAAATTATACCTTCTGTACATTGTTCTGTACATTGTTCTGTACATTTCATTATATTCTATGATATAAACAAACTGTGGTGGGAAAAAAAAAGCCACAATAAATAACTTTTTCACACGCGCACTGATGCTTGTAGTCAAACATATAAAACTTTTAGTTTTTCTTTTCTGAATATTGTAATACCTGACCTTCTGGTTTAATGGTTCAAAAGATTGGACAAATATCTTCCATGTTTTCCACTTTTGCATAATCATTCATTTTAAAGAATAATGGAGTTCAAACTGTTTGAAAATTGTATTGAAATTGTTGCTGATGCTTTTCAAATTTGCCTCTGCATCATTCATATGCAGTCTCCCAAACTGACAGAAGGATTGTTTTTTCTTGAGGTTGCCACACCTCCAAGCAATCCAACATATATTATCAAAACATATCTGTACTTTCTCTCTTTGATCCTATAAAAACAGAGTGTAAGCATAATTTCTGTTAATTTGGTATTATTAATCTTGTTTGTGTTCTTTTCTTATTACATGGTCCAGTTGTTTGGAAACATAGCTATTGATGAGGAGGAAGAAAGTGCCATTGATGAGCACAACAACTTCAGAACCTTCATTATGGCCCTAATGCTGCTATTCAGGTAAGGCATATCTGGATTAGATTATATTTTCTATTTGTTTGTGTTTTGTGGTGGTAAAAATATAATGTAAAGTGGAGTTTATGGAAATTATTTGATGTTCAATTTGTTAAGATGCACTCGTATCATATATCTATATTATAAAAGGGATGATCACTTTTATGCCTTCTTGGCTGCTTACAAACTCTACCTGTATCGCTAAATGCAGGAGTGCTACAGGTGAGGCGTGGCATGAGATCATGCTGGCGTGCCTGGGAGAGAAAAAATGTGACCCAGACTCAGGAAACACAGGGAAGGAGTGTGGCAGCGTATTCGCCTACACCTATTTTGTCTCCTTTATTTTCCTCTGCTCCTTCCTGGTGAGAAATAATTTACCCATTTGGATTATCTTTCTTTTTTTTAACCTAAACCAGAAAATATTTTTTCTCAGTTTTGCTTGATCTTTTTTTATTGATCTTATTTTCCATCCTCCCAGATGCTCAATCTCTTTGTGGCCGTCATCATGGACAATTTTGAGTACCTGACCAGAGACTCGTCTATCCTGGGCCCGCACCATTTAGACGAATATGTAAGAATATGGGCTGAGTACGACCCAGCTGCCTGGTGAGTGGCAAGGACTCATGCTATTACAATTGCAAACATACCAACAAAATGTTTACATATATTACATAAATATTTTAATGCTCTCATTACCACTGAATTTTTCTTCCATCCCCAAATGGGAGAATGTTCTTATGGCAGACCTGGGATGATGAAACGTCATGTGGAGACAGTCGAAGCAAAAATGTTTCCAGGCTAAATCATTACTTTTTTAGCTTCCCCGCCTTCCTTTTTACTTCTAAAGTAAAGTTGTATGCTAATTGCATAAATGTTACCCACCCCCTTTTCTGTTTTATTTTTTATCTTTTGGGGTTTGTTGTTTTTTTTTTTGGAGTGAATTTAGAGTTCTTATCTTCTCTACATTTTGGTTTTCCTTCTTTTTCTTCTTCCACTCTGTTTCTTTTTTTCCCTTCTTTTGGATTCTGTATGCTCCCTCACCTAACTCCCCTCCTTGTATTTTTCTTGCAGCGGGCGCATACATTATAAGGATATGTACAGTTTATTACGAGTTATCTCCCCTCCTCTGGGTCTTGGCAAGAAATGCCCACATAGGGTGGCCTGCAAGGTTTGGACTAAACCTATAAAGCACAAACTTAAACGCAACCTGCTCGCCTTTAAGAGACTGGAATGAATGTTGCTCTTTATCACTATTAAGACAAGTTTTTCTTACTTTTTTTTCTATTTCCATTGGTTTGACTTCAATGTTTGGGTTTGCATTATCCAGTTGTTTTGAATTCATTTCACCATTGAATCATTCCCTTTTTTGGGATGGGGTCTGTTGTTTATGCATTCTGACATGATGATGAGAATGTTTGGGACAATGCAGAAATGCACACACACTCTCTTGCATACAGTCACAAACACACTAATAAAGGTGTGTGAAGCATGAAGTTATACACTGCACTTGCTAATGTCTTTTGATTGAACACTTTGGAAAAAATAACACTTTTGTCTCTTTTATTTTTTTAAATTTCTTCAAAATATGCTTAAGACGTCAGTCATTTGGTGTCTTTTCTTTCTGCTTGCTGTCTAAGTTTGCCTGGGCAGAAAATGACTGAGCAATGTGCATTGATCTGTTTGATTCCGGGTGGGTGGGTTGGGAGATTATATTTCACTAGAGGCACAGACAGAGAAGGTTTGGCCTTGAAACTTTCCCCTTTGATAAAGTTAAATATTTTATTTCTTACTGCTTTCAGAAAGTGAAACTCATTTGTTTATTATATTTAGTTTACACATAAAGTAAAATATTACTGCTTTGGAAAATATTAAAACATTTATATGGAAAGGTGATCTCCCAATCTAAAGCCACTAGGCCATGCAATCATGTGGGGGGATTGCTGAATTGACATCAGGAAGTTACTAACACCCAGCACTTTAAGACTGATAGAAAAGTTATTAGAATGACTTTTTCTGGTGGAGAGAGGAGCTATAGCAACATTGACAACTATACAGTCTTGAGAGGATTCTCAAGCCAATTCCGTTCAAGAAATTGGGAGAGCTTCATTATGAGTGAACTGAGGCTGGAGTCAGTGCTTTAAGTAACACTATACATAGATGAATCCTACGCAATGGCTATAAGTGTCTGACCTGGGCTAGGGAGAAGAAGAACAGGGAAGCTGCTTATTGGTCCAACGTTCTCTTCTTATCAATTCAAGTGGAATTCACATTTTACCTGCTTTTCTGCAGGAGTAGAAAAGCATTCAGGCTACCTGAAGCTCAATATGAAACAGTCAGTGCATATTTCAGTTGCCAAGTCATGTAAAAGTGTTGGTCCATTGTGTTTTCTGAAGTCCACAGTCAACACAGCATTATATATCGAAATATTAGAGTCATTTATTCTGACTTCTGCTGAACAGAAGTTGGTAACCCACACTGAAATTTACCAAAAGCTTGTGTGATAAGGGTGGTACTTTGCTCAGTTTGCCACTAAACTGGTCTGACATTCATAGACACTAGACCCAATAATTAGATGACCTAAAGGCTGCTATCAAAACAAACTGGGCATCCATTACAACTCAGAAGTTTCACAAGCTGGTCACCTACATGCCAGGGTACAATACTTTAGTGATTCCTGCAAAACAAGATCAAACAAAGTATTGAGTCTTGTGAAAGGAAGATAAATAAATGTATGCTTAAAAGTCCTTTTTATTGATGTTACAAAATAATAAAAATTTAAGACAACTGAATATGTGGAGTTCATTATCTGTAACCGATAATCATCAAAATTAGAAGGAATAAAGGTTTGACATATTTCACACTACAGTATGAGTAATGAATCTATATTTACTTTCATTTTTTTCACTTTTAAGAGATATCTGTATCTTTGAAGATATGTATATATTATTTAGATCTACATGTCAGTCATTTAACCTTGAAGGTCAGAAGATTTTTTTTCGACAACACATTATTACAACATCTACCCGTATAGTTGATTTAGAGGGGGGGGAAATGTCAAAACATTAGTGGCACCATTTCCAGTGGATAATCATGTCGTTACTTGTGAAAATATCTAGGCTTTTCTATGATTTTGCAGGTTTTGCTAATTGCAAAGTCTTTTTAGCATCTGTACAAGACATTGCATGCAATTATAGAAGTTTTGTTTTTATAGCTTTTCTACAGAAAAGACAAAGTATTTTAATAAGCAGCATGAGTCAATGCTGATCCAAATACATCAATTTCACCCCGATCTGACCATATAGAAGCTCTGATGCTGAAGTCATTTTTGTGACATTTTACAGCCAATGAGTTGCTGCCTATCAGGTTTCCACCTCTTATGATTATCATCACTAAACACACAGCACCAGGACTTTGTGTAAATTTCCATTTAAAACCTTGCCCCATACTCCAAGCAACTTATACGTATGTGTAGATTGGGGGGCTGATTGCTATGTCCCAATAGGACACCATATTCATTAGGGAATGCAACACAGTCATACCTGCAAGAGGCTGTAATGAACATTTTATTTTTAAGTGGGCCTTATAAACTCTTTCCTGGACTCTCCACCTAAATGCCTTACCAACACTACCTAGCTTATTAACATAGAAAGATTTATTGTCATCTTACAGGATATGAACAAAAACGTATTTGGGGAGCATCTCTTTAAGCAGCTTTAGCTTTCTTACACCGACAGAGTTTTATTTACACTTGCAGATGAATCTAACCATACTGAAATAACAAGGCCAAACCTCATCTGTTTGTATTGCTGGTAAAGATGGCAGAGGAAAAGGGGAAGGGTGTGTGTGTGTGCGATTTAGGGGATGGATTCCAAAGGTTTTGTGTCCACCAGTACCCTCTTATTAAATATCTGTGCTGACAGATGTTTTTGAAAAGAGTGTAAGTCAAGTCAAGTTCTGCACCGACCAAATAAGGAATTGTTCTGCTGCTGTTCTACCTCTTCTCAAACTAGATCGGCTGCTTCTAAACCCCAAGCCCAGTGGTTTCAGCGTGTTTTAAGACTGAAACGCCTTATTTACAATATTTTATCACTGTTTCCCCATGAAAATGACAGCTGCAGAAAACCAAACCTTCTTGTATCCATGTCCAAACAGAGATCATTTTGATTGAAAAAACATCGAACGTTTAAGATGTCATTGCATTGCTTTAATCTGAACGTTTTTGATCATGTGGTTCAGGAAATGAAGTCCTAATTTGGACTCAAAGTCCTTCAGAAATCCATGAGGGCTTTCTTGAACATCTGTAAGTGCAGCTATGTGTGGAGAGTCCCGGTGGACACGCGGCCCTAATAACAGACTGCATTGACTTATCACAGTGACTCATTCCGATTTCTGCAGTGGCGCTTTTCTCAGCCTGCTAGAAGCCTCGCTGTCAGTTCTATCCGAGTGGCAAAAGTGGGCAAAGACCAAAAGAATAATAAATAATCATTCCCTTTTCACCTCGTATAGAACGGTAACACACTAACTTACTTAACATAAATGACACCTCCTCTTTAAACCCTTTCTTGCCTAATTCTAATCTTTCTCCTTACCCTTCTTTTCCTCCCTCCACATTTCTGTAAAAATACCAGACTGTAAAGGGCACATAAAACACCCTCTTGTTCTCTATCGTTTTCCCTCTATCTCTTTTCTCTCACCACAGCAACCACATTTCCACAGTGACCAAAACAATAACCTCTGTGTATTTGTCCCCCCCTACCCTTCCTTTCCTTTGTTGTTTCTTTTTTTTTTACTCCTCGTGTTTCTGCCCCCAAACACACCTCTGTGTGTGTCCCCTAAATGCTCCACATTCCTACCCTCTGTTATGTTTTTTTTTTTTCATTTTCACGTTGTCTGTCTTCGTTTTGTCCGTTGTGTGTCAATGTGTGCGTGTTGAACGCATGTGCCCATGTGATGTCTGTGTGTTGTGGCCACTCCAGCGGTCGGATCAGTTACACAGACATGTATCAGATGCTAAGACACATGTGTCCGCCGCTAGGCCTCGGGAAGAGGTGTCCCGCCCGGGTCGCCTATAAGGTAGACTCGCCCCCACCTTACCCCTCCACCCTGTTGATTATTTTTCCCTTTCTATTATTCCTTTCTTTTCACATTTATCCCTCAATCCCATTTCTCTCCTTACTCCTCCCCATCGCCGGGGAGAACCTCTCTTTCACCAGCTGAAACCTTGCTGTTTCTCTCCTCCCTCTAATCACCCTCTTCCATCCACTGCCCCATCCTTTTTACCTCCTTCAAGTGGTGTTCTCCTCATTGTTTGTTAGTGGTGGTTGTGGTGGTGGTGGTGGTGAGCGATGTCCTCTCTTCTCTTTCTCCGACCGTGGGGATGGAGGGATGGGCTTTTGTTGTGCAGTCAAGTAAAGTGATAGTGGAGTGGCAGTGAGTCCTCTTTTATTTGCTCCTGTCATACCGCAGAAGTAAGGGAATGCGGGAGGTTTTGCCAGTCCTTCTGCAATCTGCACAGACTCATTCACATACACTTGGACACATACAAACAATACAAAACATTAGGCAATCAGCAAAATCCTTTGTGTACAACCAAAATAAACACCAAAGTGATAAAGATAGTTAAACATTAGAGGAAACTCAACACTTTAAATCAAGTTCTGCTGAATTTTCCCATATATGGCATCTGTTGGTAAAAAAACTAAAGCAATGTAGAATCTACACACAAAAAATATACTATATGAATAAAATATGGTATCTAACCTTATTATGTTTTTTAGTCAATTAGAAACTATGACTTGATTTACATTGGTGTTACATATAGTTATAGTGTCTTCATGCATAACAAGAGTAGCAACCTCTTCTGTGTTTAACACACAAACAGCAGTTAAAATGGGAATATATAACTCAAGGCAACATTCACACAGTTTGACTCTCTGCCTGCACAGCGGGTGCAGAAGGACCGGTGAGGGTTTCTGTCTTCAGTCTTCTGCGCCTCTTATTTCTGCGGATGACTTATAAGTTGCCGTAAACACATGCCCACATCCACCTGTATTCATATCAATGGAATTTTATTCAAGTAAAATCAGATTTAAAAATGTTTTAACCCTTCTTGGGGCTATGACCACCAGGAAAATGTTTCATGTTAAAAAATTTTGCATTTAATTTGTCTTTGTCATCTTTCTCTCTGTTCTTCTGTAAACCTATGCTCTTGCTCTATATTCGTGCCATCCAGGTTCACTAAAACAGCATTGTTAATAAGGCATCTAATGAGTTAAGATTCCTATTAATTAACAGTTCAACATGTTACTGACATTATTAATATTGTCTTACATGTTTAAAATGAAAGAGGCAAATGCTACAAGCCATGATCCAAAACACAGTAAAATTGATCCATTTTCCATCATGCTTTATCCCAGCTGGGGTCGCGAGGGGTGCTGGTGCCTATCTCCAGCTGTCTACTGGCGAGAGGCGGGGTACTCCCTACACAGGTCGCCAGTCCATCGCAGGGAAACACAGAGACACACAACTACTCACGCACACTCTCACACCTAAAAAGAATTTAGGGAAGCCAATGAACTTTACAGTCAAGTTTTTTGACTGTGGGAGGAAGCTGGAGTACCCACTTATGCTCGGGGACAACATGCAAACTTTATGTAGTAAGAGCATGGAAGCCTGGAATCGAACTTGGAACCTTTTTGCTGCAAGGCAGCAGTGCTACCCACCACGCCACTGTGTGGCCTAAGCAAATAAAATAAATTCAAAACAGTAATTTTAGTAGATATAAATGATGGGAAAACATGAGACTAGTAATTATAGAGTATTAATGGTTTAGAGAGAATGATCTTACACAACAACACAAATAAAACTCTAACCAAAAGTGACAGTGCTTTTTACATTAGTAGGTCTATATTGCATATGGTCTGCTGAAGGATCTCTCTGTCTGGAGAGTTTAAAGTTTTAGAAATATGCTATGCATGGAGAGGATACCAAGTCCTCCTGCAGCCTGCAGACCATCCTCACTGGCCTAGTTGTATGCAACCCCTTTGGGTGCAAGCACCACTAATTGAGCTGGGTCTACTTTGATCCCCTTAATTGACACAGAAACAATTGCCCCATTTATGTTACCCTTTTGAAACTGCCAAGAGCAGTCTGAGCTCGGAACTGAGATGATTGTTGATTTCATATGGAATGCAGCTTAACTGGACTGTGCCAGACACAACCGGGTTGTTGTGAACAGGTGAAGAGATCTGGATTTTAAAAATCTCTTCACCTGTTCACAAACTTCTTCTCAGGCTATTGACAATAAACAGCATCAAAAGAGCCTGGGATGATGCCAAGACAGAGGCTCTCAATGAAATTTTGGCGGAGCACGCTATCCAGGCACATAAGTTCCTGGATGATATGGGTGCCAACATTTTTGTCGTGTAATTTACGCCTTGAGAGCTGTAAAATCATGGACCGAGGAGGCGAGTAACGAAGCTAGACTGATGTGTAAATGGTCACAAGAACCAAGCTCCGCATGGTTAACTGATCCAATCTGGTCCGAACTCGGCTGGTATTGGTTTCAGAGGGGTAGTGTAAATGGGGCAATACAGAGTGCAGTTGTCGGCATGGAAAACCACATAGAATCAGGGAGAGCTAACCCTTTAAAAGTGGGGCAATAAGAATTTCGTCTGTCACAGATGATATGCATGGAAGATATATGAGAAAAGGCTAAGTGGGACTTGAGACATAGAAGTGGCTTGAGAGAGTTTGATTTGGACTCAAACTTCAAGGTGAAGGCTGAAATACGTTTAAACCTGGAAGAGGTTGAATTAACTGAAATTTACAATATGGTAAATTATTTAAAAGCAACCCACCTTTTAAGGTCTCTAGTGTTTATTGCATCTGGATGGATTATTTATTTATTTCTTTATCTTATATGAACCCTTTATTTGTCGTTCCTGCCATTTTCTGTTTAAAAAATGCTCAACTGCTCCGTCTTACTCAAGAGTCCTAATTTTTATTTTAATAAATTTTTCTTTGGTCTGCCTTTAATTTCAGTTTTTCTGTCCCTCTGCTTCTGTCTACTTCTTCAACAAATTGTCTGTAAACAATCACAAACATCATTTTTTCATCCTTTTGATCATCCAGACATACACTTTGTTTTACTGTACTCTTACTATTTGATCTCTCCACTGTTTTCTTGTTATAGTGGTTAGCTTATCCCTGGAGTACATTTCATAATGTAGTTCAGATTTTTAGGTTTATATTGAACCAAGTTGTATGAAATAGTTCATTTAGAGGTCCCTAGAAGATCAGGAAGATGTGGAATAAAAATGGGACAGTTCAAACTATTATTACCTACAAGGTTGATGTTCTTGATTTAATTTATAGTTGACAACATAATTCTACCTTAGAAAGAATAAAAACTTTAATTGATTATTGCTACTTCCTGAACTGACGTCTTTACCTATGTCAGTGTTGTTTTAGTCTTTGTCTCAATCTTTTGTGGTGTTTTGTAATTTTCAGCCACTCTTTTTCTCTTTCTCAACACAGACACACTTAGACTTCCATTTAACCCTAGAATATTAATATCTTTTCATTCTTCTTGATGTATTTCACTGTTTCCACAAACCTTCTCTCTCCCTCTGCATTCTTGACCTCCCCTTTTACCTGTAACTACATCTCATGAACAGTCCTACATTGACCAAGCTAGCTCTACTTACTGTCCCCATCATGCAACCCCCTTTATAATCCCTTTCTTCTTATCTTAGAATATTGCAGATGTAATGACTGGTTGGTCGAAAACAAAAATAAGAACAAAATAGAAAAAACATCATCTCTTATGCCCCTTAAGGTTTTTTTCTCCATTCAGACAATGCTGCAACTCAAATCCCTTTTAGTACTTAAATCCAGACAATGCACCCTTTTGGCATTGAGAGAGATCCTGGCATTAAATAAAGTGGTACTATTGTGGTTTGATTTGACTTTGATCAATGGATCACCAAATGAGAAATTATAGAGGCCAAAAAAATTACACGTAAATATTTTTTTTCCCAAAGGTAATTCCTGTGAATTGAGGATACTCTCTTTGCGTGGATGCACGGCTGCTTGTTTTGTAAAACTATTTATTCAAGTTGTGGGGAGTGGGTAGGGTGGATGAGTTGGGGCTTTAAATTATTTGAGAGTGAAGTGAAAGCATGTTGCATGTTTTGTTTGTTTGCATTTTGGGATTTTGACTCGGATTGTTGTGTGTCGTTTGCATGTAGTTTTTTTTTTTTGTTGCATGGCTATGGGTAACATAAAAGTTGTTGCATCCTGAGCCCTGCAAGTGTTGGTGGATGCCCTTGCCTACCATGTCACTTGGCTTGGGCATCCCCGACACTCATGCACACTCAGGAACACAGGAGCATGTACACAGGCCCGCCGCCATGTCGTGCCTTCCATCGTGAGTGCCCAACGCTCATGTTCGTAGGTAAATCGGATGGATGCCAGCTGGTCAGAATAGGTACAGCAAGCAACCCAAGCTGGACAAGCTTGCTTCGTCCTATCTGCAGTTTTCTCCATCTGTTTTACCAAGCATAGATATGTGAAGACAGGGAACCTCCTTACAGGTAGGGGGAGCTCAATAGCAGGTGCCATGGTTAAATGAAACAATAGCTGTCTCCTGAAAATGCAGAACTAAACCAGTGATACTTCTGTTGCTCTTCAGTCAATTGGTTTTTGTCTCCATAGGACTCCAATTAAGTTATCTTAATTGCAGTCTGTGAAAATAAGTGTTTAGGTGGGGAAAGAGGGTTGGATAAGGGTGGCAGCGGTGGGGGTTTGGGCACGTTGGTGTATGTTTACTGTCATATACATATATATTTATATATATAATTCTATATGTGTGCAACAACAGAAATGTGTAAATGCACATAAGCATTCACACATATAGGGAACATGGGCACAGGTTGGGTCGGATGCCATTTTGGCTCTGATTGTTCTTCCTTTGTGGTTTTGCAGCTCTCACAGTTGCTTAGCAGCATTGGATAGTTGTGCTGTCGTATAGAGTATCACTGCAGAAACAGGAGACACCAGGACTTACTTTTACAAGTTTCAATCGAGAAAATGCCTTTGCCTAAAATTACCCAAATTAAGTAGCATGCTTAACACATGAAAGCTAAACGTTTGCTGATTTAGCTGGTTATTTAAGACCTGATTAAGTTTAGTGACTGGAAGCGTTGTCTTTCTTGCTTTAGGAGATAAAACCTACAAACTGGGCGAATCAAGTTAAACTTTAACCGGCTGTTGTCTATGGAGCTCTCTCAAACCTGCCCCCTCCTCCTTACCCTTTCCCCATCCTTGAGATTTAGGACACCCCACCTTAGTGAGGACACCTCCCTTTCTCATCCTCTCATCCTGACTGGTTCTCCACAGAGGCTACTTCGCATGGATCTACCGGTCGCTGATGACAACACAGTGCATTTTAACTCCACCCTCATGGCTCTGATCAGGACAGCACTGGATATAAAGATTGCCAAGGGTATGATTTAAAATTTAACACAAATTATCTGTTTAGCTATATATGTGCATCCCAACTAATTCAACATTAACCTCAAATAATGGATTAATTACACAGAGAAATGTGAAATAAATGGACAAACTAAATGATCATCAGAAAAGAGGAGCACTGCCCAATAAAAAGTTCAGTCCTTACCTCTTTAGCACCAAAAAAGCTTTTGTTGTTGACCTTTCACCAGGAATTACTTAATTAATTCTACCTCAGATTAGAAGTATTTCCTCTGCTGGTGTTACACTTCATGTCACAAATATTGCAGCAAGTGTAATCTGTATTTTGAAAAGTGGCGCCATACTTTTGAGCACTTTCTATAAGCCATGCTTGCTCTATTGACTGTGTTGACTGTACCAACAGCTACTAATGTCATCACAACTTTCTGTATGCAATACTATATTCATGTCCGGCACAGAAAATTACCTAGTCTCTCTCTCCCTCTGTGTCACAGTGATGCATTAAATACCTAAAGATGGTACAGTTTGATCTTACCTTAATAGGTCCTTTTTAATATTGAGAGATTTGGTCATCAGCTAAAAAAAATACCAAATTCGGTACCTATCCCTTGGCTAAACATGAGGAATTTGGTCCATGAACTATGAGCAATGGCCAGAGTCTTCAATAAGAATTTACTCTCAGTACTTTCATGGATGATGTTATCCCAAATCTGTTTCAAACAATACAGGCTATAAAGGCTATAAACATATTTATTAGTTCAAGGCCCTTATTCATTCTGAAGGAATTGGATTGCTAACTTATCTAACTAACAAACAATGCTGGGGTGGTCTTAATTTCTCACCTCCCAACAGAATGTGTCCAAAAGCTGCGAAGTAGGTGGAAGGATAATTCTTGCCACAGCTACAGATTCAAGGAGCCTTCCATCGGGGCCCTTGGTTTAGGTTTTTGAGAGCCATTGCTAGGTCATGAAATCCAGGAAATTCAGCCTGAAACGTAAACTAGTGTTAGAACCTTCAGACTTGCTTGAGAGTGAGAAGTGCTCATAATGTATTGAATACTCTCAGGAACTACTCTGCAGTTGCTTGGTTTGATGATGGCTTAATACTTTTGTACACTCTCCTTCTATAATACTATAGAACTACTTTTATTTGAAAGTAACATAAATGCCCAGTGAATGGTCTTTTAACAACTGAATCTGCATAGTAAACCTGACCATGGGATTTGTGCAGTAGACACTGGACAGTTTGCTGGCCTGTCTTTGTAATGCTCATAGCTGACCGAACCAAGGCAGCTATATAATTGGTTGCACCGTTGGGAATCTCTGACAACCGACATCCAGAAAAAGGGGTGACGTTTCTTACCCTGTCCTTGGGGACACTACGTAGAGGCTCAAACTGGCAAGCAACTGGTTACAGGAAGCCCCCACCTACAGTGGATCCCTTGGACAGTAACACACACACTGCTGTTTTATGGTGATGATGAGGGTTCAGAAATGCAACCTTAATGGCTCTACCCTGACAGGAATTTCTTAACCAAGTCAGTAAATGGCCATTTAATCCTTTGATGTCAGCTTAGCACACTGTTGTGCCACCCCTCAGTAAATGTCCCCATTACACTTGGGGCAATGACATTCACTTTTCTAATTTTGCAGAGGTTTTTTTTTTTTTTTTTTTCTTGGACAGAACTTTCAGTGGGTTTTCCTATACAGTGGTTAAGTCCAAATCCATATTGCTCCTCCACCACCTTTTTTTTTGCTGTTACATTGAAAACAATATATGTACATCCAAATTTTCTGAAATAAAAAAAAAAAAAGTTGTTATGCCTTAAGTGGTCAGGTATTAACATGAAAATGACTAGAAATCAACATTTAAAAAAGACGACTCTGTGTAAATAATTCTATAAATTGGTTTCAGGTTTAAATTGAATTTTTCAAATGTATTATAGGGGTGGTGTTTTTTTTTATAATAGGCCAAATACAGAATGTTACTGTAGGTTGCAGTTTTTCTTCATTTCTTCTTTACAAACATAGTAGATTAAATCTCTGCCTGAAACAAACTAATTATTCTTCTGTTTTGGGGTGAATGTTTACACGTGTGAGAATTTATATCCATGGTCTTAATATGCTTAATTTGCCTCCCATGTGTATCATCTTTCCCTGGTTTTATATGTTTTTAATTTATGCCATGGATGCAAATATTCAATATGTATGTGGATGCTTGGTTGTGGGCTAACATAGGTGGTGCAGATAAGCACCAGATGGATGCAGAGCTGAGAAAAGAGATGATGGCTATCTGGCCAAATTTATCACAGAAGACTCTGGACCTGCTGGTTACTCCGCACAAGGGTAAGTTACAGGGAAACAGCTGGTGTTGGGCATAGTGGTGTATAGTATTTGTGTCCAATCACCGACTCACCAAGAGGACAGCTTATACCAGTCAGTGTCATTCACTGCTTTGCACCTCCTGATCAGAAATCTGCAGCATAAACAAATATTAGTGTTACTTAGTTCTTACATACATGTATACATCCAACAGTTAATTATACAATCCATGGTACATGTATCGTAACCATGCTACATGTCAGTCACAGTTTTAAAGTCAAACGTAGACTATATTAGCTGCAGGCCATCTAGTCCAGGGGAAGATGCTTGTGTTGTTTTTATTTGATTCTATAAGACCTACAACAGAGAATGACTTTATGAAGATGTTTTTCTGAACCTGTCTGTGATGGCAGCATTTTAAAAATATATACCGTGAAGAAACATGAAGGGCCAACTACTTACATTTCATCGATGGTCTGCAAAAGTTTAGGCTTTCGCAGGAAGTTGCAGAAGTGGTTGTTAAAGGTATTGGGCCTCATGTAGTCATATATTTATATGCTTGTTGAAGCTCACTTTAATTGCTTACAGTTTATGCTATAAAGTAACTTAGACTCTATATAAATGTCACCATATGATACAGCTTGCAATAGTTGAGTTTTAGGTGTAAATATCTGGGAGATAGGAAAGACAGACAATTTAAAGTGCTGTATGTGAAAGGAATTAGCATAAAGCTAATTAGATAATACATGAATAACACAGGTAGAAGTTAGTACTGTTTTACCTCAGCCTGTGCCTTGTGTTAAGGCAAAATAAAGATAAGCCCTTTTTTAACATTAGTGTAAAAATCATGAATTTAATAGTATCTTATATTGGTTGTTTAGCAGTCCTTACCTCAAACGAGAAGGAAAGATATTTTTATAACATTCCAAGTTTAACAGTAGGTTCTATAAAACCCTTTAAATAGCAAGTTGTTTGTCCTTCTCTTTTTTTCAGAAAGTTATATATTTAGCTCTCTGTTTAAACAGCCCATACTGGGAATTTGTTCACCATCTTTGCTGTTAAACCACATTGTTATCTATAAATTAAGATGCTGAACCAAGAATATAGTCTTTTGTTATACATACAAAATACACAGCCCAACTCTGATTATGTGTAACCACAGCACACACTACACGCACAGTAAACTGTACATGCATTTATTCAGAGATGCATTACAAATCCATACCCACACTAATAACCTCTCAATCCACTCTGTTGCTGGTATCAGGGGTGCCTGCTATAGAAGATCCTCTATAGAAGTCTTTTCACTACAGGAAAATAAAACTCAGTTGCATATGAGCTCAGCTGCTAATTTTAAAAGAATGGAATGCTAGTATATACTATACTAAACATACTATTATTCTGCATGTTTTGGAGTATAGACAACTTGTTACATGCATGATTGAATAGAATATCATCTATCTACTATTCTTTCAAAAGCTAAGTGAAATCCGACTGCAATAACGAGATGACTGTATAAATGGAAGGATTGTAGAATCAGTTTTGAATATGAAGGACAAAGCAGCCACGCCACTTTGAAAACTGCAATGGGAAATTTTAAAGATTTTGAAAAACTATTTAACAAGAAAAAAGCTCAATATTTTTCTTACTCTAAGTGTTTTTATGTTTTTATTTCTAAACTCTGGAACTTTAGGGCTAGAGTTTTTAGAAAAAAATTGAGCACGTGTTTTCTAGGAATTATTAGTTTACTTTGTCTGTATTTCTTAGTGAGGTGGCTTAATCGTCCCTAGCTCTAATAAACTTTGAGAACATAACTGTACAATAAAGAGAATGTTCACTATTGCATAAAGCACAAACTCTGCCTGTGAAAAGACTACAAGCTTTTCTGTGCTAATAACTGTACAGTGTTGTATTATTGTGTTTGTTTACACCAGCAATGGTTACAGCTATTTTTAGGATTCTTTAGAAGAAGAAAAACTTTGGTTGTAGCGTACCCTCCACACAGATTGCCACAACTGCTAACAATAAAAAAAAAAACTACATAAATGAAATACATTTATATTCTGAAATACTACCTTGGCATATAAAAATGCTGCCATTTTTAACAGCAGGTCTGTTTTGGTTCCCCCTCTTACCAGAAATATACCAACAAATAGTTCGAGTAAGAGTATTGCCTTCGATCCAAACAAAACCACTGGACTGTTTTTTCCAAGTTTGATGACGTTTCACTGCCCATCCAGAAAGCTTTCTCATTTAAAAATGGAGTAATGTGGAGCTCAAGGCTTTATAGAGTAGCCCAACAAAAGCCTTGATGTGGCTTAAGAAACATGCAAAATAAACCGAAACAGCTCCAACCCTTGTAATGGGTAGTCGTTGAAGTTGTTGTTGGCCTGCCATTTAAACTGAAACTGGCCCATGCCTCTGTAATGGGGAGTCGTTAGGGTCAGGAGCGATGTTTCGACCACCTGCATGGCAATGAGGATTGAGGTGATAGTGGGAAGGAAACTACTCAAAGCTGCGTTATAGGTTTTCGAGAGCTGTAACCTGAGCCCTCCTCCTCTGTTTAAGGTTGGTTGAGAATGACTAACTTGGATGAGTAAGAACTTCCACCAGCAGAAGGCAAATATTTTTTTTAGTATGGCTTTTTGAACATTATTTTGTAATGTAAATTATTTTTTATGGAGGTTTAATGATCCTGAGATGCAACTTTTTTGCCCAAGTTTTATGATCACAAGCTTTGGCTGTGTTTTGCTCTTTTTATGCCTTTCCTACTCTGTGAAATGTCAGAGTATTGTACCATTGCTCTGACAGTAGACATTAAGTTGAAAAGCTATTGTCTTGTTTTTCTTGTGTTACAAAGATCGGCATACAGCTTATATTTTAATGGTAAGATTATTTGCTTTCCTATTTTGAAGAGTGCCACATAATATTTAACCCCCAAAGAAACATCAAGTCATGGATTACTTATTAAAAACACGTTATTACACTTAAAACAATAAAAATGAGCATTGGCTGTCATTTTTTATATCATCTTAGAAGTAAAATTATTTGATTTATCCTATTCTATAACATTTATATATGTATAACGTATTGAATTATGCTGTATGTATCCTGGTTAGGAGACAAAATGAGTATAAAAAATTGGTTTGATTCCTTACCAGTCCTTGCTTTTCATTTTAGTTTTTAAACTTCAAACTTAGATTCTATTGGCGTTAAAAGAAAAAAAGATCACAGCTGTCACCATTGCTGATCTATTTTGCATGCTGTTGTATATTTCTCTGTGTTTCTGTGTTTTGTCCCCACTCCCATATCCCCCTCATGGCTCAGGGTCCCATCTCGCTCCGGTCTAATCTTCCAGGGTAACTTGTCATTTTTTCAGCAGCCACAGACTTGACAGTGGGCAAAATCTACGCTGCCATGATGATCATGGAATACTACAGACAGAGCAAGACCAAAAAGATGCAGGCCCTGCGAGAGGAACAGGTAGACCCCCGCCAGGCATCTCTGGGAAAGCTCCAACGTGCACAAACCTTTTATGTTCTTGTATTCTTGCTAGGCATCTTTATACGATACCTCTGCACCTTTGATTAAATGTACTCTGTTTGTTAATATGGAAATAATGATTAAAACATAGTTAAATTATATAAAGATGCTATTTCAACCAACCTTCTTTTGCTCTAGATAAATGCTCTACCTTTTTTTGTTTTTGCATGTATCCTAAAGTTTTATATAGCATCGTGTTGCACACTTGGTCTCCTTTAATCTTTTGCAAGTTAACCTTTTCTAAAACGTTGCAACCCTTTTGTTTTATACTGCATTACTTTTTCTCACCTTTCATGTGTTCTGACAGTAACTGCTTTTTTTCTGTTTTGTGTTTTGTTAATTTTTTCTAAATAATGATGATGATGATGATACCACATGGCCTTACCTTTTGTCAGTGCTCCTCCCTTCCTGTTAGTTGATGACTATGAGATGCACTCGCTTCCCACTGTGTCCATGTCTTTGTTCTTTTTTCGTTCATTATGTAATCAATTGGAAAACATCTCTCCACTCTTCTTATGCCTCCAAATTCCATGCAGAAATTTGAGTTGGTAATTACATGGATTTAGTCTGTCAAACGTCTGCAACCTTCATAATCATAACAGTTAAAAGACACAAACCCCACTTCCTAACCTTATCAGGGTACCATTTCTCTGTTTGCATTCTTCAGCATCTCACATAGCAGTCCCAAAAGAGTTCAGATCTTTACTTGAACTCTGATATATTCTAAAAGATGTCAGCTTTTCCTGTTCCCTTACAGGCAGAGGTTAACTAACATGATCAAACATTCAAAATGCATCTAAGCAAACTGCGTTTTGCCGATACTGTAGCTTCCTCTCACTTTGTTTTCAGTACAAAAGTCTTTAAGTTTTGAATTTTCTTCCTTCAACCCAATTCCACAAGATGGTTTTTATTACCAGTCCTTATTAATGGGTTGTATTCAGTGGCAAAATATGCTGCATATGGTGAACAAATTACACAAAAAGGGTAAAGAAATGAGAGTATGAAAGTCCAGTTTGTTTAAATTGTAACAATTTTACAGCAGTGCTACCCACTGCGCCACTGAGCAGCCCTTGTATGACAACATGTTTTTTAAATTTTTGCCAATGCAATAAAATTTCAGTAGCAATATAAACCAGATAAAAGCTTCAGAAAGATTGCCTAGAATGGCCGCAAGAGATCTATGTGAAAACTTCCGACAATTATTAGTTTATGAAACTCATACAATATAGCATTTTGGATATGGACTGTAAGGCATATTGAAATATAAATAATACTCATATTTATAGAATAAAATTGTGGTTATTATTATAATGGTATTGTTTCACAAAACAATGAAACCAAGAAATGAAACATCTGCATGCTTGACGATACTGCAGAGGAAAATCAATATAGAGTTGAAATTGCAATTTTGTCATAAAAAAAATACTTATTGTAAAAGAAATGTAATTCCTATGTCACAGTAAACAGATACATACTTTGTAGGGTGGAAGGTAGGTTACACAGCATGTTAGATAAATATATCAATAAGCAACTGCTGCAAATCAAATGCTTAAACGCTGCAGAACATTTCTTAAAGGTCCTCCACACACACTAAGCAGTCCTCTTTTTAAAATAGATATTGATGAACAAATTAAATACACATCTGCATTGATAAAGCAATTAGCCCAGCATGTTAGTATAGTTCTATTTAAATGAAAATGAGCACATGCAGCTGTAGATGCAGGTTGCAGACCCCTGATTACTGATTTATCTTACTTTTGTGAAATTTCTATTATTAAAAATAAATTAAATACAGCAGTGATTGGAGAGCATGTTAGTCCAATTTAAATGTTTTCCAAAATGTTTGATGTTACAATATCCAAATGTTTTGGTATATTTTTGCACTTCTATTGTACATAACCTCCGCTATGTCTTTTGCTCAATCCAACGTCATCTTGCTTTATTGTTTTCTGTCTTCAACAGTCATACATTGAGTTACAGTATGAAAGGATCAGTGGCGGCTGCTGCTTTCTGAAACAGGGGAGGCTCAATGGTGTTAACTCCAAACGTCACATTTTGCATTAACAAATGTTGAAATACATAAAACATATTACAACCAAGGGAGAAAATAGCTGTTGTGAAGCGCACTGAAATAATAAACTCCAGAAACAATGGCAAGAGTTCAGCACAAGATGAGTGTTCTGACTGAATCATTAGTTTTCCCTCTCAACTCAGGAGGGAAAAGATCAGTCAAAAATCCTTAAGTATGTTTGCTAATCAGCATCGAGCTTCACGACCTTCACCATCTCCTTAGATCCCTAAGACGTTTACCTCCCTGGGAATGACATATTTTGCCCTGTTATCCAATCTGGGCTCTACTTTAACGCTGCTTACCTCAATAGATCAATGCTCAAAACCCAACACAGATTTCTCACAGAGGCTGACAGGCAGAGTCCTGCTGCTCCAGAGCAGAGCGGAGATCGCGTCGGAGAGCGGAATGAACAGCTGATAAATGCGCAACATACTCATGAAATTAGGTGCATTTTAGTGCATATGTAAATCACTTTTATGACTAGATTTATGAAGTTTGACAACGCATATTTAATCAATAATTTCCTGAAATTTACAGGGGAAGTTTAGCCTCCCTAGTATTCAATGAGAAATCGCCACTGGGAAGGATGAATCCACCCAAAAAAAAAGATGAAACGTAATGACACAATTGACTTTGTTTCCTCTTTCTTATAGATTGATTATAAGAAGTATAAGTTTTGACTCAATTTATGTGGTCTGGATACTTTAACTCCTTATAGCCTCAGTACAGCTTTCTGTTTAACTCCCAACTCTGACGTAAACTAACAGAATTTTAGCCGTTGAAAAGTCGTAAGTGTATTTTTAGTATTCTATTAGTAGTATTTTTTGATTTAGAAAAATAAGTTGCGTATTATGCCAGTGTTTTTTATATATATATATGTATATGTATATATATAAATGAATAGTAACGCCTTAGAAATGAGTGTTACTTTCCCTGTCAGAGGTAAATGTCCATCTAATTCAATGGCTTTGGTTACCAGCTGACTGCTGGCTGATCATTGCTTGAAATATCAACTTGTTGGCTTTTAAGTGGAGCAGAATACACATTTATTAACCTATTATGAAACTCAAACTTTACCAGTGAGCGGTGGATTCTTTCTTAGAGCTTTCTTTTTGAACTTTTGTACCTCCATTCATTGTCTCGCGATACATCCCTTTAAAGGAAATCACAAATATGTGTTTTTTTCTTTTTAATGGTTTTGTCAATTTGCTTTTTTGTGTGTATGTCTAATTTTTTCATGTGTTTTGCTTTCTGTTATGAAGTTTTGTCGGCTTGTCCTATTTTTGTCTTTCTGACCATTTCTTTTTTCCATCAGGATGGTTATAAAACCATGTCTTATCAAGCTTTTTATCTTTGGCTGGTCCAGGTTGTACAGTCTAAAAGCCGATTTGTCTCTTCTTAAATATGTTAATTTTTTGGTGGAATGTTGAATGAATCTTGAATCCTGTGTCTCTATTTTCAAAAGCCACACTTTTGAAAATAGACGTATTTGGATACTGGTTATCAGCCATGATGAAATATTGTTATTGGATAATGATATCAGCTCCGATTTTCACATCGCTGCAACACTAGTTGCAATGTAAACTTTCACTGACAGCTAAACCAAACTAGAGAAAAAATTTATACTACAGGACAAACAACTATTCTCACACACACCTAAGGAGATTTTAGTCTTCATACCTAATACCTAATTAATCTAAGAGTCATGTTTTTGGACTGCGGGAGAAAACCCGAGTACCCGGAGAGAACTCATGCGTGCTCAGGGAGAACATGCAAACTCCATGCAGAAAGACCCCGGGCCGGTAATCGAATCTGGAGCCTTCTTGCTGCAAGGCAGCAGTGCTACCAACTAGTTTAAGCGGTTGACATTTGATATGTCTGATTGAACTAAAAGAGCTTTATTTTGTGGCACAGGTAGTTTAGAAACGTATGTCAACCTTCCACCAAGTTGCATGATTCCTAGAAAATCTGGCTGAAAGCAAATCAACAGGATGGTCTTTTTTTGGTAACTTTTTATCCTTTTCATGGTTTTTTTTTTGGTAATGTGCTCTAAAATATGTGAATTAAGAGCAATCTTAACTCAAACTCCAAGGTAGAAGTTCCACAGTAAGAAAGATCTGAGCTCAGCTTTCTACCTAAACATAAAGGAATGTGTCATAAAATGACACATTTCTGTTGTTCAGGCTGGACAGAGGAACTCTGATCAATTGTCTGGTGGCCAGCTTTACCTTGGAAATCCACAGCTTGCTGGTGGCACCCCCATGTGGGTGCATGCTGCGAGTGCATCCTGTGTTTGTGTCCTTATGTGTTCCCCCGTGAGTTTGCCTGATGCAAGCCTGCAGGCCATGTCATGTATCTCACACAGAACCGAACGCCATTAATGTTTCAGCGCATGGAGGCACCCTCTGAGGGAGGGGGTTTGGACAACCAGGGGGGGCAAGGCCAGAACGGTCTCCCCAGCACTCAACCAGACAACATCAACAGCATGTAAGTAGAGCAGGTGTAAATGAGGTCATGTCAAGTCTTCATGTGCTTGCATATTCTTTCAGTCTACTGAAAACTACTTGATTGCATCGACTCTTTGACTCATAGGCAATCCCTCACACTAAGCAAGCTTGTAGCGACACTAGAGAGGAAAATCTCCCCTTTAACTGGAAGAAACCTCCAGCAGAACCAGACTTGGTGTGAGCGACCATCTGCTGAGGCCAACTGGGGTTTAAGGAGACAGAAGTAGACTAGAAAAAGAAGCAGAGATACAAAAGGCCCCGTCCAGGAAACACACAGCCAGGCAGACGTGCTCCAAGTCAGCTCCCATATCAGAGGATGAAGAGAGCACATCCAGCCAGTCACAGTCAGAGAAACAGGACTACACTGAAAAACAGGCTTATCTTGAACTTATATAAACAAAGGTGTTGATGGCAGCGGCACAGCTGATATTTCTTTCCAGGATTGTGTCACAGCCAAACAGGACCAGACCAGATGAAGCTACTATGAGAAAAAGCAGAGAGAGCATAACATTAGAGATAAAACTAACAAATTCTGCAGAGTGAGAAAATAGAGATAGAATGAAGCAGAATTATGAAAAAGGGGTCCCTATGTGTTCCAGAAGTCTAAGCCTATAGCAGCATAACTATAGAGATAGCTCAGGATAACCTGAGCCACTCTTAACTATACGCTTTATCAAAAAGGAAAGTTTTAAGCCTAGCCTTAAAAGTAGACAGGGTGTTTGCCTCAGGGACTAAAACTGGTAGGTGGTTCCACAGGAGAGAAGCCTTATAACTAAAAGATCTGCCTCCCATTCTACTTTTAGAAATTCTTGGAACCACTAGTAAACCTGCAGATTCAGAGCAAAGTGCTCTGTTAGGAACATAAGGAACAATCATGTATTTGATATAAGACGGAGCTTGGCCATTTAAGGCTTTATATGTGAGAAGGAGGATTTTAAATTTTATTCTGGATTTAACAGGAAGCCAATAAAGAGAAGCCAGGATAGGAGAGATATGATCTCTCTTTTTCATTTTCATCAGAACTCTGGCTGCAGCATTTTGGATCAGCTGAAAGGTTTTAACTACAGTTTGTGGACTTCCTGACAGTAAAGAATTACAATAGTCCAGCCTTGAAGTAACAAATGCATTGACTAGTTTCTCAGCTTCAATCCTGGACAGGAGATTTTCTAATTTTTGCATTATTGCATAGATGAAAGAAGGAAATTCTAGAAACCTCTTTGATATGGGATTTAAATGACAGGTCCGGATCAAAGACAACACCAAGATTTTTTACTTTATTGTCTGAGATCAATTTAATCCCATCCAAGTGACTGACTAATCAGCTTCTTTTTCAAAGACTCTGGTCCAAAGACTGTACCTTCTGTTTTGTCTGCATTCAGGAGCAGAAAGTTAAGAGTCACCCAAGTTTTCATGTTTTCAAGACATGCCTGTAATCTATGTAATGGATTTGCTTTATCTGGATTCACAGACAGATATAGCTGAGTATCATCATAATGGTGTTTATCATCACTGTTGTATAGTGGTATTACTTTTTCAATTTTTCAGCTCATCCAGGATGGCACATCAGTGTGAGTTGTAACAAGACAGTTTGCTGTGTTAGTCAACATATTGTCCAGAGGCTGGAGACGTTACAAGGAGACGGGCCAGTTCACCAGGAGAGGTGGAGCAGACCGTAGGAGGGCAACAAACTAGTAGCAGGACCGCTATCTCCGCTTTGTCCTAGAAGGAACAGGAGCACTGCCAGAGCACTGCAAATGACCTCAAGCAGGCCACAAATGTGCATGTGTCTGCACAAACTGCTAGAAACTTACTCCATGAGGATAGTATGAGGGCCAGACGTCCATTGGTGGAGGTTGTGCTCACAGCCCAACACCGTGCAGGATGCTTGGCATATGCCAGAGAACGCCAGGATTGGCAAATTAGTCCAGGTCTAGGAGGAGATCCCTCAGAACAATATCCGGTACCTCATCAGGAGCATGCCCAGGCATTGTAGGGATTCATCAAGCATTTGAATGCTGCACACAATACTGAGCCAAATTTTGACCTGTTTTAAAGACATTATATCAAAGCTGTATCAGCCTAAAGTGTGTGTTTCATTCATTCATTTAGATCTAGGATGTGTTATTTGAGTGTTCCCTTTTATGTTTTGAGCGGTGTAAATGTGCATATATATATATATATATATATATATATATATATATATATATATATATATATATATATATATA
>NW_015150549.1:85349-116174 GCF_000732505.1 Cyprinodon variegatus
TTAGAAAACTTTGTATCAATTTGACTGTATGATCTGGTTGAACTGTAAAGTGCCTTGAGATGACATGTGTTGTGAATTTGGCACTATATAAGTAAACTGAATTGAATTGACTGTGAGGTGGAGCTAAACTGAACCTGAATTTGTAGTTGAATCTCTCCTTGTATGTGTTTCTAAATATCAGACCTCCCGAAGGTGGTTTGAGTGAAAGCCAATCATGGATGACGGCTAAAGCACAGGAAATGTTCCAAAAGACTGGTAACTGGAGCCCTGACCGCCCCTATCCTGATGACGTCCACGAAAACCGCCATAATCCCCAGGTATGAAGGCTCAAAACATTGTAATCCATAGAAGCACCCAGTAGGATGCTACATTAAAGCTGAGGAGACACTCTTCTCCAATTACACATTAGACACCTTAACCAGTTACTTGGTTAATGACATAATTTAACATGTGACCATGGAAATCCTGCTGAGGACTCTTGCTGTTGCAAAACAAACGGCAAGCTTTACAGAAATGGCCAATTTTTTCATAACTTTAAAAGAAGTTAAGATATGTCGTTTTTCTCCCCTTTCCCATTCAGTTTTTTGTAAAAAAGTTCCATACGCATAATATTTCTACTCAGTGCCATTGCTTTGTTAAAGCTGTAAAGTTTTATATTTTATCATTTCTATCAATAGGTTCTTAGCAAACATGCCTCTCCATAAGCCAATCATCAGTAGATTCTCAATCATAGTCTGTTTCAGTTTTTTCAGCTTTTTTTTTTTATTTCATTGTCCTCCTGCTCCTCATTCCTAATCTTGCCTCCTCACACACCTCTGCTATCCTTATGCTATTTATTGCTAATAAATATTTACTGCTATTTATTTCATAATTTGCACCTTCAAGTTTGCCCCGCTATTACTTTTCTGCTTATGCTCTCCCTCCCAAAACATTTATGTCGAATATGAAATATCTGAACTACAAGTGAAGATAGATTTTTTTTTTGTTGTTTAAGGTAAATATTTTATAATTTTCTCTGCTATTAAAATATTTGGGCAGCAGCTTTTCCATATGAATGTTTCCGCTTCTACAAATAATATATTACATCTTTTTCATGGTTAATATTGTTTACATGAACCTGCATCACCTGCTTCATTTTATAAGTTTTTGTACTGAACATATGTTGTAAAAGTATTTATACCCCTTGAACTTTTCTACATACAATGATATTACAAAAAAATGAAATGTATTTTATTGGCAAAGTAGTAGTAAACTCAGAATAACATTTGTTTGATAAAGGAGAAAAACATAAATAACATCAATACATAGAATCATAACGGCTAAAAGGCAATATAATAGAGTTATATGATTAAAGAAGAATGCCAAACTTCAAAAATATGATGAAATATTTTTAGTTAATCATCCAAAACCATTATATACATATTATATTTCCAAACCTGCTATTTCCAAAGCAGTTTAGGAAATTTCTTCATTGTGTTGTCCACATATATGGTGTCTTTGCAAAAGTAGTGAGATTGTTGAATTTTTCAGTCAAAACTATCAGACATTTCAAATGTTTGCTACAAGAAATGTGGTGGATGTGGCATCCATTTGGAAGAAGGTTCTTTAGCCAGATTATACCTCAGATTATTACATAGCAATCTTGGTTTAAAAATATTTCCATTGAAGGCTGTAGACGTTCGATGTTTACTTCTCAGCAAAACATTGGGCCTCATGCAACAACATTTTCTTATTCTTGTCATACATTTTTCTTACTTATTCTCCTACAGTGGGCTCCTAGAAGGGGGCCATAATAGATTCAATAAACATTCTTAACTTCAGATAATAGTGTAAATGATCCTCATAAATGTAATGTAGTCTACCTGTGCATAAGTAAGCGCATGTTCATGATAATTGCCAATCTGCATAATTGCTGCCCTGATAATGCCATGTAAGGCTACGACCTCCAGCGCTTGTCAGACGGTGTTCATTCACAAAAATGGCATTGAAGATGAGAATACTTTACCAGTTTGGAGATAAAGGTTGTGCTGACTGATAGCTGAGCAGCAGAATTAAAGGACCAGTAAAAACCAATCAGTGCCTGTTGACTGCACTGTTACAAATGTAAAAAGAAAAATGTTTTGATCTGAAAATGGTGTCAAAAACCAACACAACATTCTGCAAAATCAAATTTTAATAAACACCTTTATTGGACATCTCCAGCTGCACCAGGTCTGTCATCTCTCCAATATTTACTTTTTGATGCACATCACATTTATTAGAGTTTTATTTCTAAAAAGAAAAAAAGAAAAACTGATACTGTTGTTTTTCTCCTTCCACTTTTATTATGTCCAATTGAATGTTTATCATATATAATTCTCATAAAAATATATTAAAGTTTGTGTTTGTGATGTCATAAATGTAGAAAAGTTTAAGGGAAATCATATCTTCCGTAAGGCACTGTTTATTATCTATTACAGAGCTTAATGCTTTAGCCTTATTTTTTACTCTGCAAACGTTGCAACAGCTAATTTATGTAACTATATGTTGCATAAATGCAGACAAATTTATTAAATTTGCATAAAATCTTTTGGAAAAAGAGATACCTTCGAGTTTTATTTCATTCCACACACCTAATTCCCCCACNCCACCCCCACCCCCCCTTGGTTGATCAATAATCAAGCTCCATCTCAGTGTCCACTCCCCCAGCAGACAGTGGTCACGCCCCCCACCCTCTCATTGTGTTTTGCAGACTGTAGAGATGAGGGAGATGGGGCGGGACGGGTACTCCGACACTGAGCCCTATCACCCAATGGATGGGCATGGGCGGACCCTTTCCATGCCCCGCCTCTCGGCAGACAACCAAGTGAGCACGATCATCCCACCTCCATCATCATTATAACACCTAAACCATCCTTATTTTATGTCGTTACTAATGTAAGCTATGGCAAACGGTTGAAGTGAATCAGCAAATGCTTTCTTTGCATCCTAATAATAGCTTTTGAAAAACATGATCTTAGAGTTTAGAAGTATAAAAGCATTGTTCAGGTTGATATACTCTACTTGGCTGTAACAGGGCTCCGTGCAGGGTCCCCTTCTCAATTGCTCATGTAATTTGATAGGTTCTGTCATGTGACCTTGAGCGCTGTTTTACCCTGCAAAAAATATATTAAAATGAGTAAAAATAAAGTTTAAAAAAGTGTATTTACCCTTAATTTGAGTGGGTAAATACGAATCTGCCACTGGAATGAGCATGTTTAGACTTAAAATTAGATAATCAGATAGTATGCACTTGAAATAAGTGACTGCAGTTATTTCTTATTTTAAATGTAAATTGTCTTGTTCCATTGGCAACGTGTCTAATACTCTACTCTACTACTCAATTCAAGAAAAAATGCACTTAAGAAAAATTTACTTACTTAGATTTATATTTTTTGCAGTTTAGTGCAGTCTGAGCTCCCAGAAACATGAGAGTTAAATACAGTAAAAGTTGTTAGGCAGCATAACAGATGAGACATGCACCTGATCAAACATGTGTCCGGTTCTCATTTCATTCTCACATTGGAGAGGAGTAAATGTGGCATAGTCTTTACCAGTAACTTTATGACTTCTCAGTCTGCTGGTCCAAACTGGTCTGCTTTCAAGTTGCAAAACACTGAGACTTTTTAATTGCGCCTTCAGTGGTACTAAACTCCAAAATTACAGGTCTAGGACCTCTAGTGGTTAAGTTATACAGTGTCGCTTTAAGTAGGGATTATTGGGTAATTTTTTAATGTTCTGTTTAAATATAATAAAGGTGTTTTAATTATATTTATAATAATAACTTTTGGGTACATTTTTATAGCATTTTCACTTAGATGTTTTGCCTTCAATTTTGTGTAGCAATACCTAATATACATTTGCATAAGATAGATTTTGAAGTGCATATTTTATGTTACATTATTTTTTGTTTGTTGGATGCAACACTTAGAGAAAGACCTTTGCATTTCCTTCTAACTGACTTGTCAAACTTTATGCACCCCTCTCCCCCTTTCATCATCACTTTAATCCTCCCTAATTTATGTACATTTAAAATCGCCTCGTCCATTGGCTGTCCAACTGTTGCTCAGATCATGTATGAATATGTGAGGGACTTGCTAGGTAGGATTACAACAGCGTGCAAGATAAAACTAAAGCCTTGATAAGTATAAAACTAAAGAAAATCTAAAGTTTCAGTCAAGTATTAAATGGCTTTTTATTTAAAGTCACTAAGTTTCTACTAACATTAATTTTATAGCACGTGTAAAATCTTAAGGTCCCTGCTTGCTCCATTTATGAGTTCATTTCCATTAAATCCTTGGTTTGTCTGTCTTGTGTAAACTGAAAGGAAAAGGTTTCCATATCCATATTTATCAATATTTAGTGTTTTTTTTTCCAAAAAACACTAAATATTACACTAAATCCACTGGACTTTTAGCATTGTTTAGTGTTTCTTTATCATTTTATGACAAATAACAAGAAGACAACTTCAGAAGAACCTGTTAGATTTACATTTATGAGATACCCATATGTGAATGATGCTATAATTGTGTAATTTTAGGAGAGTAGAGTAGGGTCGCTGCGCAACTCTTTGAAACGTGCCAATAATAAGAGACCAATAACTTTTTACTTAGAGCAAAAAGCCAGCATATGGATATTTACAATTTGTATTAAAGGTTTTTGATTGGCAAATCTTTAAAAGAATTTTTAAAAAGTAAATGGCGCAAAATGCCCCAGTGTATCAGTCCAGTACATAGATGAAATGTATACACACATAGATAAAATTATTGCCAACCCTTGTTTAATGAAAGAAAACCACACAGTTGTCACAGAAATAACTTGACTCTGACAAAAGTAGTAATACATAAAAATCTGATGCAAATGAACAAAGAAAAATCAAACAGTGAATTAGAAAAATAAAGCCCACTAGTGCTTAAAAAATAATCTTAAAAAAATTGATAAAGTACTAGATTTAATGCCAATGCACAGGTTATAACAAAATAATGTTTGGCAACATTGCTTTTTAACAATGTCAGTGTTGGTTTGAAATACCAAAGATATGTTGTAACATAAATAGTCTTTAATACCATTAGTGCAAAAAATTGTGCAATAGTCTATTATTTAGACGAAGATATTGTTCTTAGGCATAGAAGTGGGGAGACAATAATAGACTAAGCAGTCTTTATGACCTGCTGTTACTGTTTCTTTTTTGATGCAGTACAGTTTTCATACCATGCTGCACATCTATAGGTTAGGAAACTCTATTGTGCAGTGGTCGAAGCTTTACTGCATAGATGGAGATAGTTTAATCCTCCTCAGGGTTCTCACAAAGAAAATACTTAACTTGGCCTTTTTGATCTTAATCAAACTTAGGCCCGTTGTAGTGACTCACTACACTTCTTCTCTGTTGATGCTCAGGCCTAAGTGCGATATACAGTATATATATATATATATATATTTATATATATATGTATATATGTGTGTGTGTCAAGTTCTGAAATCAATGATTATTTATTTTATCATTTTGGTATCAAGCATTAGGTAATTGTCACTGCACCAGGCTTCCAGTGCTTGAAACTTCTTGTTTTGTAGTCCTCCATCATTATTGTTGGTCAGCCGCACAACGTTGTTTCATTTCCACATTTAGTGAGGATGTTTGAGCCATAGGTGGTTACTCAGCTGTGTGTGCAGAATGTGCAATAGTGGGCTAAGAACAAAGCCTTGTGGAACACCGGTATTAAGGACATTGGTGCATGATGTAGAGATGTCTTTCAAAGCATGGTTGGATCTGTTGGTCAAAATGTCTTCTCTACACAAATAGATGGAGTTTCAAAGTTTGGGTTTTCCAGTATAATGATGAGTTGGTGTTGACTGATGAGGTGAAATACTGAGCAAAAATCAACTAACTGCACCCTTATGTATGCGTGAGGGTCTTCAATGAATCCTGAGCATGGTCTGAAGGTACTGCAAATGGCATAGCAAAATAAGCTGCTTCTGCAAAGAAGCTACTGTGTGTGTTCAACATTGTTAATGAAAGCTCTGTATTTACACCTTGAAGCTTTATCTCTCGTGTTCTTTTACTGTGAAGAGATCACTTGAGACCAACTCTTTAAATAACACTTTATAACTTATATGTATTAAATAAGCATGAGACGTGACAACAGATTTTGGACATAAATTGTAATCGCTCACGCATTATTAATAATAATCCTGACAACATTAACGATTTGGTCGACATTATGGGTTTTTAACTCAAAAAAAGGTTTCACATTACCTATATGGTAACAGAGCAGCTATTGTTAACTACTTCATTCCTGTTGGAGAGTATGTTTTCTCCTAACGTATCTTTCTACTTTGGTCTGTTTATATTATAAGCATATTTTTACTACCCCAAGTCTAGGGGTGGACAATACTAACATTCTGTATTATCATAATGTTTGATGAAATTTACTGATCACTACAAAGGTGAGTAAGTGCCTGTTCTTCAAAGATTTCAAATAAGGAGCACTGAATTGCTTGTCCAAAAAATAAAAAATACAAACATTACACTAGGCAATTAGTGGATGGGTTTCAAGTGGTCTGCAAAGAATTCATCTGTCTCTCACAGATATCTTTTTTTCCCTCTAATAATATTCTACTTTTGTTTTTTCTGGCAGTCCAAAGTAAGTAAGTTTATATGGTCACCAGATATCTCTTCATTGTCTGCAAGTACTACGACCTTTGTGGCCATAGTACTTGCAGATTTTTTTGTGTTTACGTGTGTACTTTTGCACCTGATGTGTTAAATCATGTGTTAAATGTTAAAGAAGAAAAGAACTATAATGTTAAAGAAGAAAAGAACTATACCCGTAATCAGTTTCAGGTTTGAACCCTTTGTGGGTTATTCTGATCATCTGTTCTACATATCCAAGGCAAACACTCTAATTGGACTATGCTGCTATTTTTTCTCTGTTACATATGCACCTGGTCAGTGTTTGCACATCCTGTTAAGTTTGCAAACTTTTTTATGCAAACAAGTGTTTTGAAGACCAGGACCTGAAGTATTACAAAGTTTAAAACATTTTTTTAACTATGAAATTTTTATTGAATTCATCCAGAGCCTTTAGATGACAACTAGTACTTTGATTCCAATAAAGTTGACTCTTAATCTGAAATGGACAGCTGTTTTGCTAAGTTTTAGTAATTAGATGTTAACCGATGGTAATATCAATATTGGTTTACTTTCATTATGGAACATAATGGAATTTTGTCCCAAAAAATTGTATTATTACAATGACATAATGAATCTTTTAAGTTAATTATAATTTATTAATTTTGATTAATTTAAATATTCACAATGCAGTGAAAATATATTTCGTGTTCTGTTTAATCTCCAAATCTAAATGTTTCAGTTATAAAACTAATTTTATCATCAAACATAACCTGAGATATTTTAAATTCTTGTTTTTAAACCAGTTCTTTTAGGAATTTTAGATACACTAATATGTTTTATATTTTTAGCAGAACGTTGCACCTTAACATATTTTCATTAGTCCTCTGTTGACTCTTGGTTGTGGGGCTGTAGGTGCATCCATGCACATATACATCATGAAAAACAAATACGGCCATATTCCAACAATCATCAACATTAAAAGTCATATTGCCCCTTCCTCTGGCATGATGATTACTATCTGAATTGTTTTTGTTTTATTGTGAAGATAAATAGGCAGACCGTTTAAACTCGAACAGAACATCTCATGTTTATCTTAAGGAAACAACCATTAAAATTTTGGGTGTTTAAAACTTTATATGTGAACATAAGAGGCAATGTTAAATCATACATTTATTATAGAATAGAAACATCTGCAACTATACAACTGATACACAAAGTTAATATAAAAATGTAGTTAATATCATCTTCCTCATATATCATCTTCCTCATATATTTAATTCGAGGGATATAATTATTGCAACCTTTATATTCAGATTGGGAGATTTATACCTCCTTTGGATATACTTTACGAGCTTTGTATGTGTGTGTTTGTGTGCATTATGAGAGTTAGACAGTAGATGTGTGTCTAAAACCTGTGACCCCCTGTCCTCTAACAGTACCCTGCCTTACAGAGAGCTCAAACTGTTTTTGGTAAGTGTGTTTAAGAGTGCACATATAGATGCACATGCATCGTAAACTGTGAGCTGCCCACTCCTGTTGAAAGGAGCATTCTCCTCTGTCCAAAGCCTCCACACCAGCCTCTTTGTACTAACTTGGTTCTCTTTCTCTTTTTCCTGTCTCTTAATCTTTATATTCCCCAAACCTGATTGGTATTACATTTATTTCACATGATCAAATCTATTATTTCCCTCCCATCTCTCCCATTGTTCTTCCTCTCTTCTGTCTTACCTTCTAACCTCCTTCATTATGTCTTTTTCTCTTCTCTTTTGGTCCTGGTGACTGTGCCACATCGGACCAACGCTTTGTGTGTATGTGTTTTGGTGTGTGTGTGTGTGTGTGTGTGTGTGTGTGTGTGTGTGTGTGTGTGTGTGTGTGTGTGCTACACTGCTCCGCTCTACGTATCATCTGTGTTTGCCTGCTCTGCAGCGGAGGAGACACAGACCCCGCGGAAATAACCTCAGTGTATGTACCTCTCTCTCCGTCTCTGTCTACCTCCATTCCTCCGTTTCTCTCCATTGGTTAATGTTGAATTTGTAGTTTGCAAGTTGATTTCTTTCCCCTCATTGAGTGCCATATGGGTTGCTTTAACCAGAGTTCACTTGGCGTCAATTAAGTTTTCACTCGCTAAATGAATTTTCCTTTAAGTCCCTTTTTGTTTTTTACTTTACTTGTCTTTTTAGATTTTGCATTAGATGGATACAGTGATACTGTATAACAGACAGAATGATTGCTTAGGAAATGTAAGATTTCATTTTTGTACACTGGCTAAACAATTATACCTATCTCTATTGTCAGTGTAATTTCCACACGAATTGGTAAGATGAGCGAACATAATTTTTTCTAGTAGGTTTAATATTTTTCATAACTTAGTGACAGTTAGAAAGTGACAACAAGAATATAGCTCCTGCACCTGCTCATATTCAGAGTCTTCCACAATGTTCTAAAAGGTTAAACTAAACTGGACTGAAACAGGAGGAGGTGTGATGCTGAGGTTCTCTTACCTTTCCTGAATACCTAGAAATCTTTGTTGGAGTATTTGTGTAGTGCACATTTTAGGACATACTCTGGTCTCCGGTTTTACGAAAAAAGTTGTCATCTCTCAGAAATAAATCCCGTCAGTATTCAGGCCTCAGGATTTCATTACCACCACCTGCATTTTAAACTCCAAACACATTTTTCAGGAACAATACAATAAACAATGAGCAACAATGCCTAGAGAAGGAACCTGCCCTCACCTGACTTATACGTCAAGAATCGTATGACCCAAACCACTCTGACGAAGGGGTTAACGACCCATCAGAACCCCCTAATGACCATTAACATCCCCCTGGTGTCCCTCTATGGCCAATCCAGTAGGAGGGATCAGAGCCACCATTTGTTCCCCCTAATTCTTTTGTTCAACCTAAAGTATATTAATCTCAGTGTTAGAACGGAGGAAGCCTCTTGGATGGGAGATGAAATGTCTCCTAAAAAATTTTGCATCCAGTTGCCTAAACAGAACTTTTCAAACTTTACCATGACCTGGATGATGGAGAATCTTCAGACCCATTTTTTAAACCTCATTAAGGCCCCGTCCACACGAAGTCAAAACGAACACGAAACGCTGATATTTTCCAAAACGTTTGCCGTAAAGACGGAGACGTAAAATAAATGTGAGCGTCCACACGAATGCATGAAAACGCTGCAAAATGTATGCCAGGCCTGTAAGTGGCGCTGTGGTGCCAAAGCAAAAATAAGCGACGAAATGTTGGGCATGCGCACTAATATTTATACATGGTTGCCCTGCGGGTCCATTTTCGTGGTTAAGTCAAATTCAGGTGCTGAACTATGTCGTTGATATTGCTCTGTTCTTCCTGGAGATATTCCAGAAGAAGAAGATTCTGTTGTAAGCCCGACAGCAGGGTGAGTAGCATTAGCAGCAACGGCGCCATTGTTGTTGTGATACTGGTCGCGCATGCGTGTTTAGAGGCGACGCTATGACGCATGCGTGTAAAAAAAAATATGCGGTTAGAGCGTAAAGATGGAAACGCGAAAACAGCGTTTCGAAATCTTCCCACTCTGAAGGCTGAATAAAAAAAAGATCGTTTACAGACCCCCGAAACGCCGGCTTCGTGTGGATGAGAGGCTGGTTTGGTGAAAAATTTGTGCGTTTAGGCCAGGGTTCGTCTTCGTGTGGACGGGGCCTAAATTTCTTTCGTTTTATGACTCTCTTAAACTTGAAGGCAACCAGAAATTCGCTCAGTTATTTTAAAGACCTTTCCACACCTGTCCCAGGAGTCTTTATCACTTCTGTTAAGAAGAATATTTACTGTTCCAAGTTTTTTTTTTTTTTTTTTTTTTTTTTAGAAATCAATCAATAAACAGACCTTATAAATCATTATAGTTATCAATAAACATGTGCTTATACATAATTATAAATCTGAGACATTTTGTTTTTCATTTCATGTGATAATGAATGAAAATTGATTAGCTTGCTTTTTGTATCCTTTTAAAAGATGGCTTTTAATTATATCAGTGAAATGAAGCAAACCCACCTGGGACTCCATCTCTTTCATCCACTGGGACTTTTTTCATAGTTCAGATCTAATTTGATTTCCCGTTTTTATTTTACCCTCTCTTCCTAATTCTCTTTTTGTTCCCATTCTTTTCTCTCTTTCCTATTTGCTTCTGTTAAGGTTACACTGCTAACAATTGTTTGCTAAGTGTCCAATGAATGTTTGCCCTCCCAATGTGTGTGTGAGTGTGTGTAAGTGGGAGGGAGGTGTTTGATGCATTACCATGCTGTGTTTTAAATGTGTTGTATCTCTACTGATTGGTTTCACAAAAGCATGGACTGCCCCAATATTCTAAGGAGTTGGCAGTGTGCCGGCATGTCGTTGGTCATGCATGATTTGACCGTTTCACAGCAGATGTAAGAGGGCGTCGTAGGAGAATGAGGCGAACTTAAATATCAGCCAAGACTGTAGGATCATGATAAAGCCCTCTGACGAAAGTGGACAAACACAACTGCTTTTCTGCAGAATTTTACTTTTAACTTCACGCAATTCAAAGGGAAGATCTAGAAATGATTTTGGAAACACATGTAAGAATCGCGTTCTTCTAATAGTGGTGATTTTGGAGTAAAAATAGAGATACATGAAACATCACAATTACCTTTTAAATTAAAGGTAATTTTTTGTTTATTTTGGATCCTTTTATCTTATATAAAGAGAATTAAATCCTTTGGTATTATGTATTTTCTTCAGTGTCTCAGTGAGTACAATTTTGTAATCTTTAAACCAAACCTCCAGTCTTACATGTTGCCTTACATGAAGTATCCTTTCATTTTATAATAGAATACATTACAAGTTACGTATTATAGATAAAACAGAAGTTTTAGAGATTTGGTTTGAGTTTTTGTTTGACAAATATACACACTGGCTCACAATATCTGAAAGCGGTGCAGGTAATTTCACCTTATCTTTTTTTTAACTGTTGCAATTCTAGTCTCATCATACCTAATAATTTGGCATGTTCAAATGGACAGTTCTTATTTACACCCAGCAGGGGGAGCATGGTTTTATAAACACTGGAGAGGTTAGCCCAGGATTTAGCATATCCTTCATAGAAACATTCTACTTTTTTTTTCTTGAAAACAATAATATTACAGACTCAGCAGCAATGTTCTTCTTCATGCAAAGAACATGTTTACAGTCTGTAAGGTAGGAATACAATGAAGTAAACATGGATTTAGCATTTAGTACTATAATACAAAGCTATAATTTTACCCTAGACTATAAATCACATACTTTTGATACTGAGTGGTTTTATATTACATTTGAATAGTTGTGTATTTTATGTTCTAATACGATTTTTAAACACTCAAACATTATTGTTTAACCAAACAATAATCTTGTATTTACTGAAGGAAAAAAAACATTCTCCAAAAGTTTGCCTCTCTTGGGAGAGTGGCAACCTAGGGTTTAGGGCATAGAGCTTAGAATCCTGAGGTTCTGAGTTCGAGCCCCCCTCCCACAGACTGCCACCCTCACCCTGCTCCCTGGGCGCCCAACGATGGTAGCCCACTGCTCCCCAAGGAGATGGGTTAAAGGCGGAGGTAAATTTCACCAATGTGAGATCAATAAAGATCAATTATTATTATTATTATTATATTCATTCTCTGCAGTAGAAAGAAAGGTTGAAATAAATGTGAAAGGGAGTCAGTCTTGTACTCTACAGACGAAGTATCCAGTGTCTTAATGGTCATCTGGATATTTGCTTGTGATTTGCAATCTTTTCTCTGTTATTTGTATAAAGCAGAGAAAATATAAATACACTGATAAAAAGAGAGAAAAAACTTTAAAATCTTTTCCTTCCGATAGAGATCCCTGGACCATTGAGTTAAAAGGTAGTTCAACACTCAGTGTGGCTCTGTGTTTCTTGTTTAAACCAGCCACAGCTCTTACAAGGAAGCATCAGACCTAACAAGAGGGTCAGACACTCCTCCTGACTAAGATAGGAAAGGAATTTCTGTCTAGTTTTTTCTATAAGCATCAATCTAAATCACTTGTAACCTAAAACCTCTTGGCAGGAATGTTTAGGCCTCAACGGGAGCTCCCTGAGAGGGATCTGATAATCTTTGTGGATATGGGCCCAGATCGTCGAAGATTTCCAACGAGGAGCGCTAAATTATGAACTTAAGCGTAAACTGCTTTAACCACGCTCTGCAACAATACAGATATTCTCTCTGGAATGACAGGCGTCAGGCTAATGGACAATCCTGGATTTGGCATCTCCAGGCAGAAAAGCACTTTTCTGACCTCACAGTGTAAAGCTTAGTGGAGTGGGTATCATGATATAGGCCTGCTTTCTGAAGAGTTTAGGCTCAACCGTTTTGATTTCTAGTGAAGAGACACATATTTTGGGCACTGTCAAGGTCCCAACTTTGTCAGAAGATTTTCTTCTTAAACGTGCATGAGTGCACAAAGCAAGGTCCATAAAGACAAGGATCCACTTGTCCGACCAGTAAACACACTCATAAACCTTGTGAAAAGAAATTCACGGATTTCTTCTCATTGAAAAGGATGTACCAACGACTTGATAAAATGGATGGATGAAGAATGGGATGCCATGTGAAGGCTGAAGTGTAAATACTTATAACAAGACTTAGACAAACTTTATTGTCATAATACTTTAAAGTTTACATCAAAAACTAGAGCAATACATGTGATCTATTCTGTTTTAAACCTCCCTCCCTCAGGAGTTGGAATCAACTCTTGACACTAAACCGATTTCATATCTGTTTAGTTCACAAGGATACAATGGATACAATGCAGAACGTAAAACACAACACTAAACTTTTTCACTTTCCTCTACCATCCAATTTCTTACACCTAGACATGTGGTTTCATAGCAACTAACGATTTTAAGGTTAAAAGAAAAACTGCCATAAAGAGGAACTGGGTGTTTGCTATTGGTTTTTATTTTGTTTGTTTATTCTTGAGACTTTGTTTCGATTGCATTAGATAAATAAATTAAAGATTTTTTATGTTTTGCTTCTCAAGTGTGAAATATGTCTGCTGTGAATAGAAGTATAAAATCCTCCTGCATTGTGCATGTGAGGCATGGTTTTTATAGTCCACTTGCTCGTTCACTGCATCTGTCTTTCTTGCCTGTCAGTTGATATCACTGTTTGTTTCATTTCTTTGTTTGTAAAGATGTGAGATTTTTTTTTTTTATGATTCTAAAATTCTTACCTAGTAGGGATCAGAGGAATGTGTACTGTTCAAGTGCTCTAGAAATGAATTAAGAAAGATCTCACATGCACACCACAGCTTACCTTTAATTTACTGCTGCTCAACCAAGAATGATAATAGACCTCTGACAGGTGAAAAGTAGAAAGTTGAATAAAGACGTTTACTTTACTTTTGCAACTGAGAATAAACATTTAGCAAGCAATAAATCTAACTTATTTCCCCCCTTGTCTCTCTTTTACCCCTGTTGTTTATTTCTTTTCCCCCTATCCTCTTATCCTTCCTCCCTTTTCTTTATGTCTTTTATCCCATTCTTTTGTCCTTAAAGACCATTACTGACAACAGTCCAATGCGTCGCTCTACCTCCAGTCTGGTCCACGGGCGTTCAGGTCGTGGAGTGAGGCTGGATGACTACTCTTTGGAGAGGGTGGTGTCTGAGGAGGCGAGACACGGCGGTGGGCGCAGGCACAGGGACAGAAGTCATCGCACTTCACAGCGATCACTAACCAGATATACAGACGCTGACACAGGTGACCGGGTTTTTTTATTTTAGGGTTTAGACAACATTGAACTAATTATGCAAATATTTTTTAGCTATTGAATCTATTGTAGATTGTGAACAGTAAATAAATGTATACAGAGATTTTGTTCTGTTTTTTTTGTAATGAAAATATTTGTGGTGTGCATTTATATTCAGGTTAGTTTTCTCAGATATCCCCTGAAAGTTGCCTAATGATTAAAAAGTATACTTTTTTCCGTTAGAAAAACATAGGCTGCACTTTGAAGAACTCAGAGGTTTGTTAGACGATGTTAGTGGTTGTGAATACAAGGATGCACATGCATGCAGATGAGTTATCTACTCCACAAATGTCCCTTTTATGGGAAGAGTGGCAAGAACAAAGTCATTGTTAAAAAAAAAATCTGCAAGAACTCCCATTTTTAGTTTGATATGGGTTCTGTAGGGGATACAGCAGGTGCCATGGTTATTTAAGACAAAACGTAACATTTGGTCAAAATTTGCAGCGTGTTCTTGAATCTAAAATATAGAAATCAGCCCTGAACACTGGTCACATAGTGGAATTTTGGGGTAACGGCATCATGCTATGTTAATACTTTTCCTTTAAGAGACCGGAAAGATGGTCAGAATCACATAAAGGTTGGACAGAATGAAAGTGCAGAGCAATCTGGAACAAAAATGGTTACAGATTTCCTTCTAGCAGGGCAAATACTGAACACAGTGTATTCTCCAAGTGAATACTGTAGTAGGATGGTTAAGTCAAACTAAGTCCTATATCAAGACTTTAAAATGACTCTGTCCAGTCTGAAAGCATCTAGATGTGCAAAGCTGGTAAAAAAAAAAAAACTCACTAAATATTTGTTGCAGAAAAAGGTTGTAATTAAAGTATTAACTATGTGGCCTAAAGAGAAACTTAAGGCACACTTCAGAATTTTTGTACAACTTTTGAAAAGGATGTATGGAAATCTGTGGTTGTAGTGTAACAACATTTTAAATGTGCAAAGAGCTTTAAGATTTTTTTAAGGTAAATTTAAGCCAAAAGAAGTGCATAAAAGGAATATAATTGTAATCATGTGAGTTATCCTGCAAAGTCAATTTAAAGACTGAAAATTGTTCAACTGTCTGATCAAAAATCCTTTTTTTTTGTCTCTTTGAAATTATCTATATATTATTTTTCATTCTTGTTTGATGAATAGATGTATTGTTTTCTTTTCTAAAGCTGTTTTATGTTAAAGATAAAAGCCATGTGTTATTAGATTAGAAGAGTCTTTCTTATATGGAAAGCACCTAGACTATACGTTTTCGTAACCTGCATGTCTAACTTTGACAGGTATGATATCTATTTCATGTCTAGGTCTGGGCACAGACCTCAGCACCACTACACAGTCAGGTGATCTGCCTCCCAAAGAGCGGGAGAGAGACCGTGGACGCACCAAGGACCGGCGTCATCACCACCACCATCACCGTCATCACAGCTCAATGGACAAGGAGCGCTATGACCGCCATGAATACCAACATAGGCACCCCCATGACCGCCACTGGTCCCGGTCTCCTAGTGAGGGGCCTGACGGAAGAGGTCACAGACAGGTGAGCTTTAAAGACAGCAAGGTTTAATGAAAGCAAAACAATATCATGTAGATATGTGTTATTGTCTGCTCAAGTGCATAACTTATGAGAAGTTCTCATCGTTCCTTCTAACTGCAGCATTTATCATACATCAGCAGCTATTTCTTTATTGATGGTACAGTAGACACGTTATAAAGTAAAAAGTCCTGATTGATAAAGCTTGACTAAAAAACATTATGTTCAAAACTTAGACTTAGGCAAACTTTGTCGTAATTTTATATACACCAACTGTATACAAAAGGAAATTACATCGCTTACAACTTCCATCAGTGAACAGGGAATTAAACATTACCATTTAAAGTGCATCATGTAAGCAGTATAGGAGAAAAGGAAAACCAGTTTAAAAAATAATGGTGCAAAAGGGCATTAAAATGGAAAGGTTCAGTGCAATGCAAAATAAATATGGTGCAAAATGCAGTAGAATATTGAGTTGCGTCTTATTTAAAAGGATTATAAAAGTTTCAGCCATGTTGGTTGTGCAAAATAATGCTGCGAGTGTAATGCAGAATCCAGTTTAGAACCCAACAGTTCAACAGTCTGATGGTAGCGGTGAAAAAGCTGTTGCAGGACCTGATGGCCCTGCAGTGGATGCTGAGAAGCGTCTTCCCAGTGGGCAGCAGGGAGAACAGTTCAAAAGCAACAGCTGCTATCATCTCTTTGGTCGAGTCAACTCTGCTCGAGTTATATTTTCTACCTGCAGACGTATGCTCTTCTCAGCTTCGGCATGATCTTACCCCTAAATCAAAGAATGCAGACCTGGTTCAAAATATTCTGCAACATAGAGGCGGTTTTGGTAGATGAGGAGAAATCAATTCTCACCACTAAAGTTTCCCATGTTTCATCCAAAGGGGATTGTTATTGCAACGTTTTTTAGTGTGCTTTTTATTTTATTGGTTACACTTCTTCAAAATATGATCACATTTTTCCTTTTGTATCCTCTTAACGACATAATTTTAGCAGCCTTATATAGCTATTTACCCAGAACAGGGTGGATCTTATACATATCCTAAGATCCAATATACTGCTACAATGGTGACATTACATAGCAGTCACTTTATCAGCATATAAGCCTTCTAGCCTGGTTAGCCGGACTGACTTTTGCCATAAATATGGCCTACCAGTCAGGAAATGAGCTGGTAGAGAAAATTTTTTTAGGTGAGGCAGAGGCAACAGAAACAGTGTAGAGCCAATCGGGTAACTACGGATGTGATGCAAAAATGTCTTTAAAAAAAAAATGCAGCAAAAAAATTACAGCAGCTAGTTGGTGAAATCCTAAAGATGTAAACAGCTCTTTATGGACCCAATAAACGAATCATTAAATCATGGATCCACTGCAGCTGCAATCTTAACAGAAAATCGCTGTTGCATTGTTGGCCCGCCTCCTGTACAGGGATTGGTCTGGTCCATTTTAGACCAGAGTCTTGAGCCTTATCAGACTGTCTTGTGCCCTGTGGAAGTCAGTCTGTCTGACCAGTCTATTAGCTATTAGAACTACCTGCCGGTGCCACCAGGGTCAAACACAGCAAAGAATACAAAGAATACTGCCCTTTTGGTTGTTGTGCATATGTACAACAAATATAATCTTAAGAAAGAAGGAGGGAAAACATGGCTGTGGAGAAAAGATGCCAACTAGGAATGCATAAATATCAAATGGGTAAAAAAAATCAAAACAGAAAGTATGTGTAATGTACAAAATAGGCACTTGATGACAAGTGAATTGCTATTGGCTGATTAATTGCTGTAGGTAATTGTGGCTCTTACAATGAAAGATATCTATTCTATACATTTTACACCACCAAGTATTAACTCCAGTTTAACTTTGGCCAGAATATCCTAATTCGCTGTATTCTTGATGTAATACAAATTAAAACATCAAATTACATAAACAGTGGTGGTCTAACCATTTTTCATTGGCTGTAATTATAGCCTGAGTCAAACTTGGTAGTTTTTTTATGGTACAGAGTTGATTTTTGAAGATTGTGATGTTTTGAAAACCTGAGATCCATGGCTGGAGCTCCGGTTTACGATGAAAAATGTTCACAGTTCTTCCTATTACTGTACTTATGGAAATCAATCTATCTGTTCTTGTTTCTTTTTTTTTTTCTTGCTTTGTCTTTTTCTTGCTTTGTCGACTTTTTCTTCATTTCCGCAATGCAATGTGTTATTTTTTTTTGTTGTAACTTTCAACTTAATTTGTGGCTTTATTCATATGCTTCAATACATTTGCAATGGTATCTGTCTGTCTGTCTGTCTGTCTGTCTGTCTGTCTGTCTGTCTGTCTGTCTGTCTGTCTGTCTGTCTGCCTGCCTGTCTGCCTGCCTGCCTGTCTGTCTGTCTGTCTGTCTGTCTGTCTGCCTGTCTGTCTGTCTGTCTGTCTGTCTGTCTGTCTGTCTGTCTGTCTGTCTGTCTGTCTTCCTGTCTGTCTGTCTCTTTCTGTTTTCTTTGCTGCCTTCTATTTTTGCCTTCTTGTTGTGGTGTGTTTTGATTTTCCTTGTTTACATTTTGCTGTAGGGCAGTAGCTCGGTAAGCGGCAGCCCGGTCCCATCCACCTCGGGGACCAGCACTCCAAGGAGAGGCCGCCGCCAGCTACCACAGACTCCTGCTGTCCCACGTCCACATGTCACCTACTCCCCCGCTGTCCGAAAGCCTCTATACGGCCCCCCAGGCCCAGGCCGACTGCGCTCACCCTCCCCTCGACACTTCTCCCCACCAGATCATGACAGAGGCTACCACCAACGACCCCCGTCACGTCACGCCTCTCCGCACCATGGCGGATCCTCGTCCAGGCACGGTTCACCACGCTCACCTCGACATCAGTCACCGCACTCGCCACTCCACGGGTCACCTCGGTCTCCACACCGAAACCGCTGGAGCGGTCCTCCTCCAGGGGACAGCCTAGAGGGCGACGGACCCTTCTATGAGAGAGATTATGAGTACGAGCGGCACCATGAGCCTCCGGCCTATGAGCAAAGCCTCTCTCATGGCAACCCTCATTCACATGGAGGAAATCCACACCCACATCCGCGCTCACCAAGGACTGCTCGTCATGGGCCCCCTCCACCCCCTCACCCACATCCGCGTAGGGTTCCTAATGGCTACCGCTCATCCTCGCCTTCCCCACAAAGGAGGGGACCACCTGGGGCAGCTCCACCCCACCACCGACCACCTCATCCCAGAGGGCCCCGCAAGGGTCTCCACGAACCTTACAGTGAGACTGATGAGGATGACTGGTGCTAGCAAAAGCATTAGACACAGACAGCAGAGGAGAATAAGAACCACAACCTCCGGTGCTCTGGTATATATGTAAACTTTTTAAAATGTGATGGCAAAAGTTTTGAGACCCCCTACCTTCCACCTTTAGACTCTAAAAAGATGCAGGGGTGGAGGTAGAAGGGCAATGGTGCTGCTAGGAGCCTTTTACACATTTCTTTCTTCCAAAAGATCAAATCTTTGACAGAGCAGCACATGGTTATCCTAATACCATGGAAGTCCTGATAACATAGGCATGGCCAGGGCACAGTTTACCTCTGGCTCCCTCAGTCTCAGAACTGTTCTTCCCATAACTAACCCTACGGTACAGTTCAAAGGGAAAAGAGAGTTGAGGGAACAGAGATCCAAGGAGGAGCTTGAGGTTCTAAAACAGTGTGATGTGATCGTTTCCAGGCCTTACAGCACTTTGCTCGGACCGGCATTAGATCTAACAGATGTGTTCAACCTCTCAGACTACCCAGACTACTTCAGAAATAAGCTTGAATGATGAGTACAACGCTTAGACTCTGCTCTAAAACAAAACGTTTAAAAAAAAGAACGATAAGGTAGTAAAAAGCCAGGATTCCCCCACTAACCCTTACATGCCAAGCTATGCCTCCAGAAAATGAAACTTGAACAATGAAGAAGACAGTTACACTTCACATGACAGTGAAAACTTCAAAAAGGGAGTACTTTTACTTTGTCTTTAATTATCTCTCTGTGTCCAAGGGGACAGAACTTATGAAGCTCCGCCTATACTGCAAAACCCAGCCAATCACACGGCAGGCTGATATTGATGAGTTTTATCATCTCTGTTTACTGTTATGGACTTGCCTAATGGGGATGGAAATGTTGTGACATCACTTCCTGTCCAGATGGCAGTGGACGGAAAGTGGTAAGGCCCAAGGTGGGCTAGATTTCTGTCAAAGAGCACCGGAGGGATGGGCCCAGGTTACTAGAGAAGGGATCTGGTCACATTGGCATTCTTTCCCTGCTCTATTGATCGACCCAGCATTGGAGAACGAAGACCGGACAGGAAATGACATCATGCAGTTGAACATGGCGGAGGATAAGAAACGAGGGATGAGAGGGGGGGGAACAGACCAATTTCTTCAGTATTTCTTCTATCAATTACTTCTCCTTGTTCTTCTTCGGACATTTGGAGCTTGGTTCTTCTGTTGCATTCGCTCAGCCTCCTTTGATCTTTTTCAAAGTCCAAAAATTGGATGGAAACCTGCATGATTGATATAATCCATAGTAGAGTGGAAATCTAAGTGGTGTGGTGGGAGTGGGACCTGGGGGGCTTTATACGAAACTTAACATTTAGGTTTGAAAAAGAAGTTAACTTCTATCAGACTCTCTCTCTTTCTGTGTGTCTCTCTGAAACCTGTCAAAAGTCATTTTTATATATACTTATTTTTTTTGTTTTTTTTACCTGATACAGACTTTAACAGATTTAAAAGTATTTTATCTGTCTCTGTTTTCTGTTGAAAGCTCAGTTTCTGCAACGTGTCAAGAGACAAAAAAAAACTACTTTACAGGGTCCCACTAGTGTCCTGTGTTTTAAGTAATCGAAGGGGGAGAGAGAGGAAGGATAGAAGGGAACTTCTACCACACTTAAGTTGCTCTTATTGATGATATCAGAAATTAATGATGATTATTATTTTTTATTTCAATGCAAATGAGTGACAATGATGATACCGGTAACGATTGACTATTGAGTGTTAGAACTGTTGCTGTAGACTTTCTGTCATGTTTAATGGAGCTCAGACGAGCTATGTCCATTTAGCTTTCACATTCCTTATGTTAATATCCCGTGCTCAGTGATGTTTACCGGGTTCCTGATGCCTTTGTGCAATATTTTTTGGGCAACAATGGTTTTACAAACACTCACTTAGCAGTGTTGCGTGTTGTAACGCACCGCTAAGTGAAGATGCATTCTCTCTCCGGAACAGTGAGGGCAGAAGTCAGGGGAATCTCAGTATCCTGTCTTGCAGTCACCCACAGGATCTCCTCAAGCCAACCCAAAGATCAGTAACTGGTGTTTAGAGTGGAGGAGTACAACTCATTGAGAATGTGTGAGCTAATTTTACATGGTTCTCCCTGTAGGGTTGACCTCCGACCTATTGCCCCATTAATAAAGCCGTTTTTTTGGCTTTATAGTTTAGGATTAGTTGCCAGCACTGAGTAGTATTGATAGTCCAAGGTTGGTGTCAGTGAGATGGTGTTTTTGCCACCACAGTGCAGTTATCAGCACCCAATTTTTACCCTGCCTTCGCCCTGTACTGGACAGTGTTTTCTTTTGGCCACATTCTAATCTCTTCTAATCTTGCAATCAACTTTCAAGTAACTATAAAGTCGCAATGAATAGAAATCAGATCCTTTGTCAGGAAAACACTGATGTGCCCTGAGAGCTGCCGTATCGTATTTTTCCATTTGTCACGCCATCCCCCGCCCCCCAACCTTTTCTGGGAAGACACCCCTGCCCAGTGAAGTGAGTTTGTAGCAAATCTACATAATCTGCCCATAAAATGCTTAAGAAACCACCAATTTAGCTTTAGTTTATCTTAGCTTGACGTCAGTTAGTTTGCTTTAACATCTGGGCATTTAGCTTTTTAAAGATCGACTCTAGACCATGGAATAAAAACACCTTCGAAAAATATATTTCATCCCTTACTGCTACGAGGATCGACAGTTACTGAATGATCAAGAATTCTAGAATAATAGAATAGAGCATAGATTAAAAGATAGTTTATTACTTAAAGATTAACATAGAAATATTGTAGATGTAGTTATAAATGAAATATAAAACATAGAGATTCAGATATTGATTTATTTTGCATACTAATGCTACTTTTGTTTTTCATGCAATTGCAGAAATCCAAGACAAACCACAAAACACACATTTTGACTCTATGCAGACCTCATGTGCATCATCTACAGGGGTGACCGGCGGCCATAAGTGCTGCATAATGGAACAGGAATCTGCATGTAGGAGTTAATGTTAACACTGATACCCCTTTTTCACCTTGTCATCACACCCACAGTGAATTTTCCTTTTTATTTACAGTTGTTGCTGCCTTTTTTCTTTTTATTTAGCCCTTCCGTGGCGGATCCCTTCTCCCAGTTCAAATTTCTGCTTTCATATGATCTGATGCCCTCCAGGCTATTATTTTAAGCATTGTAGGGTAAATTGGATTGTGGTTTTTTATTTATTTTTTGTCAGTTCAGTGGAAGGAAAGGGGTGCTTATTGTAGAACCTTTTGGCCTCACCTTACAAGAAGTTACAGCAGGTGAGGATGGTTTTCCACAGCCCCCTACAGAGCCACAGTGCCTTCTGTATCTCAATCATATTCATCACCCCGACTCCCCCCACACAGTTGCTCTCGTCGGTCCCCTCCCCCTTGTGTAGTAGATGTGTCAAACACACTACGCCTTAAAATCAAATCTCACCGGCTCCCACGCTAGCATTTGAAACAGGGAGAGTGATGATTTTGAAACTGGGCCACGGTCAGGACAAGGTGCAGGGGCAAAGCTTGATGCACATTCAGAATGGGCAGAACTATTTTAACCTCCCATTCAGGCACTCTGTTTTCTAACAGCTACAAAGAAAAACCATAAGAGACCTTCATAGTTTCAATCTTAGCCTTGGTGGATTTGACTTTTTAAGACTCAGCGGCCAATGCTTCCAGATCTTACTAGCTGGCTAGCCCCTTTGGCTTAGGCATGGCACCAATTTATGCCCATCCTACAGTTATCCTTTGTACAGTTTCAGATGATGTAGTTAGAGGTTTTCAGAGGTGCAAAGCTTCTTGCTTACTTCTCAGGTCCCTCTAGAGCTAGGTAGCTAGTTAGATTACATAGGGGAGAAACCGCTACAGAACAGGCAGCTCTCAGATTAAGTTATCGTATGGTTTTACTTGGCATGGTATCTTATCATTCTCACCCCTGTCCTTTCACCACATGTACGTTACACACCTCATTCTTTATCAATCCCATTAAAAGTCTGCAGAATCCACCAAAATGACACAACTTTCATTTCGGCTCCACTCGCTCGTCCTGAATTGTAACAGCGAATTCCAAAAGGCCGACACACAACATTGCCCTTGTGTGGAAGCATGTTGTGTGTATGAGTATTTTCCTAAACCTTGTCCTGTTTGGGAAACAAAAGCAAACATCTAATGTTTGGTTATGTTTTTCTGTATAATATAATCATTTTATTGAACTCTCTTTAAGGGGGATGCAACTATTTCATCATCTAACTTTATATCTGTTTTCTGTCTAACCCATGGCTTTTTTTCCCCCCCTTGTGGTGTTAATATCTGAGTATTTTTGTTTCTTTTTCGCCCATGGGATTTAGAAAAAACTAACAAACGCAACACCAATCTTCTCAGTCAGCTGTGAAATTGTGTCATTGGGTTAGTCGTAAGGTAACGTGTTGACAAATACACAAAAAGGGCTCTTTAAAAAAACAAACCACACAGTGGGGATTAATGTACAGTAGTGCTGCCAAAAGTTGTGCTTACAGTATGTAGCTAAAGCCACGCTGTGGTCTCCCCTTTGTACAGCACTATATGTGTGCATGAGTGTGAGTGTGTGAGGAGGCGGTACTTTTTGGGGGGGGCAAAAGAAAAGAGTAGCTGATGTCGGGGTTCTGTTGTGGGTGGAGGGCGGGGGCCTCAGGTGGGCATGGCAGCATAAGGTTATTTGCTGCTGATACACAATTTCACAATGGCACTGGACCATTTTTTCAAGCTCACACTCGAGCGCCATCTTCAACTGACCCTCATCTACTCCTGCTTTGAGAGGAGCAGGGCTACTGCTGTGACAAGGAGACATTTAACTCTCTGAATCTATGTATATATGTTGTATTATTATCATTTGGTCATTTTTGTTCCCATGCAGATGAAATACTGTTTACATTTTAAGAGGCTGAAGCTGTTTAGTCAAGTATACCTTACAGGCCAGCTTCACACTAATGCAAATATTAGGAAAAAACAGGTTCCAGCTTAAATGCAAACAAAATTAGTCATGGCTGGAAAACTGGGATTAAAGTAAACCCACTGTCATTTTAATGTATTTTTAGTTAAATTTGCATTTACCCAATTTTTACCCACTATAGCTGCATTTAAGATAGCACACAATATCTAGAGGACCTGGTGGATTTGTTTTCACACTTTCTCTTTGGTGTTAATCTGTCTCCATTAAACTTTAAATAGAGCCTCAAGGCATTAATAAGTGAGAATAGAAAGGTTTAATAAATTTACAGTTGATCCAAGAATACCTATTTAAATGTTAAATGTTCAAAGTTGCTGCATATGCAAAGAGTTGGTGAATGAGGCGTACAAATAGTGCTGGAGAGGAAAAAGGTATGTATGAAATGATCAAAATCTGTTAACTAGCACAGATTTGGCTTTTGGATTGAATATCAACTCTGCTCCCACCTACTGGTACCAAGATTTGTATTGCGTTGGTTTTTATTTAAATCAAAGATTCTGTTTTTCAAAAAATGAAGTTAAATGGTGGGAACAAATGTTAACATATTCACCAGTTGTAAACTTGCCTTTCTATACCATACATAACAATGAGATTAAGTTTTTTTTTTTTTTACCATTTAAATGACAGAACTAACATTCACAATTATAAATTGTTCGCAAACAAAAGTTATTCAACTTGCAATCATAAAATTCAGAATTTAAGTTCATTTTCCCTAACCAGTACAGTATAACCTCTGTATTAGTATGACTTTTGCCAAATTTAGACGTTTCAGCCCTTGTTGTGTGAGTGATTTAAAGCAGTCCATTCACTATCACGTGTCTCAGTGTGTCCACACACCATCAGCTGCAGAAGGTAACCCTCAGTGCCTTACTCTCCACAGGACATGATGACTCTTTCCACTCATCATTATCACTGCATCATCTTTGTCTTTCACCCTTACTCGCTCAGTTCATGGGTAAGAACTGTGAGGTTGTGTGTGTGTGAGTGAGAATCTCTGTGTTGGTGGATTTGAGAATGCCTGGTAGAGTGAGATGTGGATGAGTCATTCTGTCACCATGTCTCATGTCATCAAATGTACATTTGGTCTGTAATTTATGTGTATATATTCCATAAAGATTCTGAAAAACCCACCGTGTTCATCGTCATCAATTCTGTTATTTTCTATTTTTTCATTTCTCTTATTCATTCCAGCCCATTGTGCATGTTATACCACTTTTGAACACAAGGTCGCAGGATTAAACTTTTTTTTGTTTCTTCTCATCAGTAAGGCAGAGCAGGTAAAGCCTATTTGAATAGGTGCTGGTGGTCTTTTTTTTTTTGTGAGGGTCTGTCTGCTACATGACTTTTTTTCTTAAACTTTATGAAGCCAAACTGTAGAACTGACAGATTTTAGTGTCTTTGTTTGTCACCTGCAATCTAGAAGTCTGAAAAACAGTTTATTTGATGTATAAGGTATAACAACATAAGAAGATAAAAATTCTACGTTTTTATGATAGAAACTGACTGATAGAAACTTAAGAGACAGATGTAGCAGGCATTTGTATTATTTTGCAAACTGCTTTGCTCCAAATGATTGAAAATTCATCTTCAGAGTGGAATCAAATCTCTAAAACTAGTTTGGCTACATAAACGTACGCAGTCGGTACTTTGTTTCTTACATGTGGGTTAGATGTCTCCTGTTGCCTCTGCATCCCTGAAGGATCCTCTCTCTATTTCCATTTTTTTTTTCTATTTGTTTCCATGAGCTTAGCAGAGACAAGTTGCTTCAGAGGATTTATCCTTAGCATTTCACTCTCATAGTTGGCATCAAAGACGCTGCAGGCAGATCAATTTAAAAATACTTCTTAAAAATTGCCAAATGTCTTAAAGAACAGATAATATCTATTAGTTTTGCTCTTGGTAAACTTTAACAAAAAAATCCACTTAGAGAAGGCCTACAGTGTTGAAGCTAAAATCCAAAATTATGTTAAAGTAAAAAAAAGAGTAAATTGTTTGGAGAGTGAATTGAATATTATTAAAACAGGTTCAAGTATTAAATACAAATGATATTTTTCTGTGAAAAGATGCAATGGGAAAAGTCTCTGAAGCAACTGCAAAGTGTCCATCCCATGATATAGCATACCATCCATTGGTCGACCCAGTAGAAACCGAACCAGTGCCACACTAGAAAAACCATACAGGATTCATTCAGCAAGTTAGGAGAAAAAAGAAAAAAATACGAGCATATATGGCAATTTAAGATAAAAAGAGAAGTATTTAATTACAGATTTGCATGTGCAATGTGCATGCCACTATGTGGGGTTAACAAATCAACTTCAGGAACTAAAAAAAGATATTCAATTTAAAGAAAAAAAGGATATATATGTAAAAAAAAATAAAATATATATATATATATATATATAGAGATAGATGTTTTTAAGAGCAATGTGTTTCCTTTTCTTCTATTTTTAAAAACAAAAAATGTGAAAAAACTTTGCAAAAAAAAAAGATTAAAAAATATATAATAAAAAAGTTATGACAAAAAATGGAAATGATTTTGGTGATGAAATCAAAGAATGTTTGTTATATTTGCCAGTTCTTTCACTGGGGGGAAACTGCGGGGCAACAAAGTTAGATAACACTTTACTGTAAGGGGTTTAAAAAAAAAAAAAAAAGAACAGAGGATTTTAAACAGTGGGACAATGCATACATAGCTTTTCTTTGATGAAAAACAATCCCATTGAGAGTAAAGAGTTGCCTGAAACTGAATCTGGTGATGTTATTCCCATTTATTCTGGCTATGAAGTCCCTTCTTTTTCTCCCTTTCTTTGACCATCTCTTTCTCTTCCTCAGTTTCTTTCTCTATCCTGCTGTTTCTAAGAGTGCATTTTGTAATTTAAAACTGAATTCTTCCTAAAGAACCAGAATAAACCAGAGAGAATGCATTATACCTATCCTCCAGTCTGCTTCTTTTTTAACTTGCACACAGTTACACACCTGTGAGGTCAAATCATACATAATCAGATTTCATTTTATTAACAGCTAACTTAAGTATATTTAACAAGCTAAAATTGATATTCATTCTGTTTTGGTAAAGTGGAAACAAGTGCAGATAAGGATTATTTGTTGTCACAGGTGCTTTTAAATTCATAATTCTTATTCTAAATCAAGTCTGTATTATCTGACTTGGTTCCAGCTGCAGCGAAACGTATTAAATCATTCTAACTTAATTAAGACTTGAGAACAAAGGAAACTTAAAGGTTCACATTTCATTATTTTTCTCACATTTCCCTTTTGAGTTGTATTCAGGCATGTTGCTTATGATTTTATTTTTTGATCAGAGTACCCAAACTTCAGTATCACACCAAATCTGAGCCATTTTTTGCACAACTCCTTGAGCGTGACCCCCCATCTGGTTCAAATGTATTTATTTGGTTATTGGCTGAGGACAGCCTGCTTGTCAGGAGTGTAGGAGCCAGAATTCAGGCAGACAGAACGAAGGTGATTTTCTAAAAGTGTTTTATTTACTGCTCTGTGAGTTCAGTCCGAGCTTAGAGAAAGGAGTGGAACCCAGAGAGTTCTAGGAGTAGAAGCCAAAGGTGCTGCAGAGCAGACCAACAAGCAGAAACCAGTTGATGAGGAAGAGCAGCAGTATCCGGAGATCCGAAGGGATACCGAAGGGAAATCCACGCCTGGTTCAGGAGACGGATCCAAAGTCATAAGCAGGGAGAATCCAAAGAGTCCTAGGATAGCTCAGGCAAAACAGATCATAACAGGGGCAAGCAAAAACTCAGAAGTCCAAAGGCAAAATCTAGTCAGGATCAGGTATTTGGAAACACACTGGGTACACTAGAGAACGCTCACACACGGCTCAAATAGTATGGCAATGATGGCTGGGAACAAGCACTTTAAATAGGAACTGGAACAGGTGGATCTGATGAGTGAAAATGAAAACTGGGCAGAGCTAAGCAGGTGGAAGAAATGAACCAATAATCCAGTCATCAGTGCCAAGATCATGACAGTACTGTTATGTCTGGCAGAGAATTTACCAATTTTTCAAAACACTAAGAATCAATGAAATACGCAAACATATGTTAAGATGTACAATATGCTACAGCGCTTTGAGAAATAGACCAGGATCTACTCTGACAGCTGATGAAGCCCTGGTCTGATACTGCTAAGAATGATTTTACAAATACTTTATTGATCCCAAGTGGGAGTCAAATGTTTTAATTCCAGGTTAATTTCAGTGAGTGGTTGAATATGTTATTTTCCTTAGTGGTCTGTCTTGCACTGAATCCAGATAATCTGACCAAAGACAGTCTAATGAACAGAAATTTTATGTTCTATATATTTAAATATAATGTTTTTTCCATAACACTCTTTCTTTTATGAGGGTTAAAGAGGAGTCCCAGAGCAGAACCAACCTTCTTTACCAGCTTGTAATCTCATCTGATGCTGTTACCCTAACAGAAGATGGCAGAAGACATCACACTCTCCCTACTGGACCTAGAACAGGAATGCCCAAGTCCAGTGAGAGATACCATTATGCCTTTTTTTTATGCAAACACATATATTGCTGAATTCCCCCAGTATGTAATTTAGTTCAGTGTTTTAGAGGATGTGGCGGGATGGTAGCTCTGGAGGATTGGGCTTAAGTACCTCTGACAAAGAAGATATGCAGCGTTTAGATACAAACGCTAAAAGACTTCAGCCTCTTCCTGGAGTACTGCTCTGAACATGAAGATATTTATACACCTCCACTTCTTCTCACATGGAGGGAAGGTCTTTAGGAAGGTCTTTAGGAGCCCCCCCTGCACTCCAAAAGACCTCAGTCTCCTCAGCAGGAAGAGTCTGCTCTGATCCTTTTTATACAGAGCCTTAGTGTTGTGAGTCCAGTCCAGTTTGTTATTCAGATGAACACCTAGGTACTCATAAGAGTCCACTATCTCAATGTCTGTTCATCGGTGTCATAGTGTTGGATCTCCTTCTTCAAAAGTCCACCACTAGCTCCTTGGTTTTCCCTGCATTAATCAGAAGGTGGTTCTGCTGGTACCAGACCACAAAGTCTGTACTCTGAGTCATCCCCACCTGTGATGAGGCCAACTGTGGCAGCATCGTCAGAAGACTTCTGGAGGTGGCAGCATGGGGAGTTGATAAAGTCTGCAGCATAGAGGGTGAAGAGGAATGGTGCCAGCAATGTTCGCTGTAGGACCTTGGACTGCAAACCAACCTATCTGGGATAAAGCCCTGTGTCCTCACATACTGTGTGCAGCCAGTGAGGAAGTCCAGAATCCTTTTGGACATGTGCTGGTCCAATCCTGACAGTCCCAGCTTGTCCCTCAGGAGTCCTTGCTGGATGGTGTTGAAAGCACTGGAGGAATATGATCCTCACAGTGCTTCCAGGTTTTTCTAGGTAAGTCAGAGCTTGTTGCAGGAGGGAGATGATTGCATCATCTGCCCCAATCCCAGGAGGTAGGCAAACTGCAGTGGATCCAATGAATTCTTCACAGGCTGGTCAAAACCCTGTTGAAAAACTGGTTCAGATTGTTAACCCACTTCAAGTCTCCAAAAGTCTCTGTGTTTTGATTTTGGCTTGAGATTGTCTTCAGGCTTTTCCAGATCCCTCTAATTTTGCTCTGCTGCAGCTGATTCTCCATCTTCTTCTTGTAGCTGTTCATCCCATCCCTGATTTTCTTCCTCAGTTCTTTCTGCAAATCAGCCAGTTCATCCTGTCAACAGTGGGTTCTGCCTTCATCTGCTTAATCAAGCCTGCAACATTCAGTCTCCACCTACCAGCTACCAATCTGCCTGCCTGCATTCATGAACTTCTATTGAAAACTGTTTTCAAATACACAGTTTGTGTCTGGCTGAATATTTGCTTCTTATAGTTCCTCTTGTTACAATTATTGTTTTGAAAAATAGATAAATAAAAGTAATTTTACACATAATCAGCGATTTCTGCTCCAAAGTAAAAAACAGTTATAATTTATTTATATAGTTGTTTATCTACGTGATCCACTTTTTTGTTTGTTTCCTTTATATTCTTGTTTTATTTATCAAGTTTTATCATACCAATATTAGAAATTGTAAGATCTGTAAATTTCAATATCTTTGTAAAAAGATGTAAAAATTATGTTAATTTAGTCCCCCTATAATGGTGCATCTTAAGAGTATCTGACTCTCTGCAGCCTCCTCCTTTTCTTCCCCCTCGTTGTCTGCGTTTTGCACTACGTCACTGTTGAGAACTGTCGAATCCCACACACCTGCACATACATGTGCAGCCTTCTACATAACCCCACTTTGCTGTTATGTCTTTTGCATTTATCCCCATTTTTTTTATTCATTGTCCCTCTTTTCTTTTCAAATAACAGAATCCATCTGTCCTCCTCTTCTCTTGCTGACCTGTCCATTCCCCGCCCACTCAAGCATACAATCTACCCACACTAAGAGCATGACAACTCCCAAGCATGTTCTATTTGATTTGGCTGAAAAGATAAAATAATCTGAGTCTGAAGGTCACTAAAAGCATTACCTGCAGCCATTAGACTGCATACTGAATCATTCACACTCAC